>NC_136639.1:15158636-15256136 GCF_949748355.1 Melanostigma gelatinosum | reverse complement strand
GCTCTCATTTAACAGCCGTCCTTTATTTACAGCCCCTTTGTGTTCACAGTATGAGTTTCACACATTTCACATTTTGAATCAGCCTCTCAGATCCAAGTGATAAGGAAACACAGTACACAGCACTTAATATTATTGAGTCACTCACTGCTTCTTCAAAGCAATCAGACTTAAGTTATCATATCTTCTTTTATTATGTCCCTATGAGCTCAACGTTGCTTAAATAGCCACCTGCTGGCTTAAAATGATGCACTTTGGCATTAGTGTATAATTTATCAACAGCGCATTGTGGTCTGGTCTGAGAACCAAGCATGGCGAGAAAGGTTAACAGTGATTTTGTTGGCAAAAAACAATTATTTTCAGGATCACTTGAATGTTTTACATTGTTATAAAGCACCAAGATAAAGCAACATATATATTTATTAGCAACAATATGTAATACCATATAAGAGATAGAGCAAATAATGTAAATTAAATAGGGCTTTAACAACTCAGAATAATAAATTTGACAAAAAGGTAGAAAGTAGTCCCATATATAATGCTGCAGTAAAAACCAATTAGCAGCACATGTGAACTGAAAAAAAGCGTCTGGCTTTGTGAGCTTTCCGATAACATGAGACAATTATCATTAGAGAATCAGGACAACAAGCCTAACACGGAGAAGCCGCATTCAAAAAACACACCACTCAATAGGAATACGTCTTATACCACATATTATTTACAGTGTATTGACATTCAATATAATGTTGCCAACTGTTGGAACAATGTTTGCAAGATAATGTAAATGAAGCACTTGTCGTGTTTTTTCGCTACGTATTTAAATGCATTTACTTTTTATTCTGCCATGTCATCCATCTGATTGTCATTGGTGTTGTGTGCCACCGTTTACAGGTTGGAGTTTCAGTATGGGTTCAGCGTACCAGTTTCACAGCTGGAGGGTGTTTGTGGTCGTCTGTGCCCTGCCCTGTGTGTGTGCTGTGGTGGCACTTACCTTCATGCCCGAAAGTCCCAGGTTCTACCTTGAGGTAAGGCTATTTTCCCTAATTGTTGCTTTAGAAACTAACAGTTTTGATCCCTCATGAATCAGCAATCTTCAAGAATGCTGCCTCGTGGTGCTGTGTCATTGTCACCCACTGTCCTTGCTTATCAGTTTTTACAACTCTAGAAGAATACATTAGGCAAATTGAGAGTACTTGGACATTTCCCAACAGATGTTTAATCAGACTAAACAGCGTGAGTCATCCAAAACTCTTGGAGGAGGCCTCGTGCTTGCAAAATAGAAGCCTGGAGCTCCGTGACAGTAGGTTTGCTGCTGCAGGATAATTACCCTTTTGAAGTAAAATGAGTCACCGTTGTCATGGCTTTCGTCATTTTGTCCCATCTTGGAAAAATCAAAGGAATATATCAATGTACAGTTTATACGATAGTGGATGTGTTGCTGTCCGTGAGTAAGCGAGACCAGTGCCGCTCCAATGAATTATCTTCTCTCTTTCTCTTACTTTCCCTCCTGTCAGGTGGGGAAGCACGATGAAGCCTGGATGATCCTCAAACAGATCCACGACACCAACATGAGAGCGCGTGGGCAACCGGAGAAAGTCTTCACCGTGAGTGTTTCTTTCTGCTGTGTGCTGTCTTGGCTGGGTTTCCTGATGCTTAAGGAAGCAAAGAGGCTTATATTCTCCCACCGCTGGGACAGGTTTTAACGCTTTTACGGTGCAGGATCAAATCTGAGTTATGAAGGTTCTGAAAGCTGTTTTGTGTCATTCAGGCTTATTTGCTTCGTGAGCTGCACTTGTGGGAAAGCCTCTTAGTCAACACGTTTCTTGGATTGATCATCATCTGTAGTACACACTGTTTACATCGATTTTTATCACAGTAGTCACGCTTTCAATTTCTGAAACACTAAAGATACGTGAAAAACCATAATACAAGTAACATCATGATATTGCTTACGTAATCACAGTCACATTTAAGCAATGAATGTTGAATGCACCCATTATATGGAGATTGTCGTGCTATTTCTTCATTACTTACTCAGGTAAACAGGATCAAGATACCCAAACAACTGGATGAACTGGTGGAAATGGAGTCAGAGTCTGGCAACCGAGTTTCCAAGTTTTTCTTTCGGATAAAGTCTGAAATACATGGGGTAAATGTTTGTCTCTTAATTTGATTGTAGCAGAAAGCAGCTTTTTTTGCTCGCCGGTCATTTTCTTTCTTATTACGAATTTTTGTCCACTGCTTCAATCACAAATTTGTCTTTTGATCACATGGAGTGTAATACGTCTGTTATCTCTCTTTAGATCTATCTGAATCTCTTGAAGTGCTTCAACTACCCTATGCGAGAAAACATGATACGACTAGCCATAGTGTGGTTCACGCTGTCGTTCGGGTGAGCTTCCTCCTGATGTCAATTGTGTCACAGAAAGACCGAACAGCGTCTATTTTTTCTGGTCAGACAATAGCACAAGGCAGTCAGGCTTGTGGACAAATTACATTTCTGTCATCTTGGTTTTTCTGCAGTGCAGAAGTCGCACGGCCTCAAAATCAATCACAGGGGATCAATACTGGCCATTGGTGTCTCAGGGAGAGAAGAGATAGGAGTGAAAGCAGCCAGAGATTAAAAAACACCCTTAAAAGGCTCTTTAAAATCAAACAGAAACCACAAGTGTCTCCTGGTCTTCTGTGTCTGACTGAGTGAAAAGGTATCTGTCCATGTTGTGTTTCGATTTGTGATCCTAATATCACTGAATCCATCTGGTGGCAGGTATTATGGCCTGTCAGTCTGGTTCCCTGATGTCATCAAACACCTTCAGGCAGATGACTATGCATCCAAAGTTAAGGTACACAACAATGAACGCATTGAAGACTTCACCTTCAACTTCACCCTGGAGAACCAGATACACAAAAACGGCCTCTTCATCAACGACCGGTAGGACAAGTCAACTCAGTGGACGGATGGATGGACTATTATACAATATAATACTTGAAGCAGAATGTAACTGTGCTTCTTCAGATTCATCAATATGAAGCTGAGGTCCGTCGCCTTCATTGACTCTACCTTTCGTAACTGCTACTTTGATGATGTCACATCGGTGGGATCCGTCTTCCGTAACTGTACTTTTATTGATGTTCTCTTCTTTAACACAGGTGAGATACTAGGATTCTATCGACTTTATGTTTTGTCATTTCTGATTCAAGGACTCATCAGGTAATAATGTCGTCAGAGTGAAAAAGAAAATTATAATTCCCATTAATAGTTTTTACTGTTTAGAATTTAAACAATATATTTAGTTTTTACACCACAGACCTTTCTCATAATTACTCTATCATATATTATTGCAAAATAAAACATACAAACAATGAAAAATAACTGAATTAAAAGCAAACAAAGAAGAGGAATACAGGTAAGGAGATGTTGGGAACAAACTGGAATACAACTTAACAGCATATGACTGAAGTCTTGTAGTAAAGGCGGTTCAGGCTATGATAGTTTGTTTTGTTGTAGTTATAGTGTCATACTTTCCTACAACTTTCAAACAGCTTTGAGACAAGTCAACGACGTACTGCATTGTGACTCTTTTTTTGCATTATTTGGGCAGATATTGATGAATCCAAGTTGATAGATGGAACAGAGGTGGTGAACAGCACATTCACCCACAATAAGAAAGGATGCCAGATGACGTTTGATGATGACTACAGTGCCTACTGGGTATACTTCATCAACTTCCTGGGGACCCTGGCTGTTCTGCCCGGCAACATTGTTTCCGCCCTTCTCATGGACAAAATTGGGCGTCTGTCCATGTTAGGTAAGAATGGAGGTCAAGAGGGAGGTTCGTGTTTGTGTGTGAGTAATTGGTTTCCACATTGACTGTAGGATGATTAATGGTATGAGTGTGGCATCCATCACTGAGTATGAGAGGCGATTTTGATTAGGCCCTATAATTCAGTTGAACATTAATCGAATGAATGTCACTTGTACTAACTCTTGCTCCTTCTCTTGTGCTCTGTGTGTGTGTGTTTGCATGTACATCAGGTGGCTCCATGGTCCTCTCAGGCATCAGCTGTTTCTTTTTGTGGTTTGGCACCAGTGAGTCCATGATGATTTTTATGTTGTGCCTTTACAACGGTCTGAGCATCTCTGCCTGGAATTCCCTTGATGTGGTCACGACTGAGTCATTCCCTACTGTCAGGAGGTGAGAAGGCAATCAATAGATGAATACATACTGGATTACATAGTTGTTTAGACTTGTTACTGGATCTACATATGGTGGACAGAGATACACATAAAACACAGGGGTAATTCAGTCAACTCTAACACTCTCTCCTCACCTTTTACCTCCTCCTGTCCCTGATTCTTCTCTCCCCAGAGGAACAGGCTTTGGGTTCTGCAACGCTCTGTGTAAACTGGCTGCAGTCTTGGGAAACCTGTTTTTTGGCTCTCTTGTTGGCATCACAAAGGTCATCCCCATCCTCATGGCCTCGTCTGTGCTCGTCGGGGGAGGCCTGGTTGCACTGCGGTTGCCTGACACCAGGGCGAATGTCCTTATGTAACACCAGCTTGGCGCACATCGGCTGGGATAAAACCTGGATAAAACCTGGGTAAATCTGAGAGGAAGCCCAGGGAGTGTTGAGCAAGGAGTGCAAATGGCTTGGTTCACACATATCTTCATCACATTTGCTAATGTACCTTAGGTAAAGCTGGATAGCAATCCACCTTTCTCACAGTGTGTTTTAATTGTATCATACAAATCCAAATCATTAGATTCCTCGTTATTCAATAATAAGCTCAGCCTTTTTGTGAATGTACTGTCTGGAGATCTCACACGACAGAGCTGAGAGTTTGCACATGTTTTGGTGCTGAGACTTTGGTGGAGTTTTGTTCAGTGACTGGTTGCCCCTTCCAGCTGTAGCCATACGTTTGGGTGGAGTCCCTGCATAGTTAGAGCTCAAGGCTTTTAATATTGATACAGTCTTATTAAGACAAGCCAGATGGGGAGGAAAGTGAAAAACAAGCTGTAATGAGCACAGCCAACCTTCTGTGTGACAACGTAGGGAATAGATGATCAGACAGAGCAGACACACGACACAGCTGTATGACAGCTGGCTTGCCTCACGTACACAGGACATGTTGTAGACAGTGTGCAGAAAGGCAACATGGACATCAACACATACAAAAAAATCACAAATAGATATACTGTCCAAAGGTCATAAGAAACAGACAGAAACTGAATAGGTATCCCCTTAAGTCTTTTACTTTGATGAGATAAGCCTCCTCCGACTCAGAAAAAAAAGAGTTCCAATAGGTAACAATGAATCGTAACAACGTTGGATCAAATGGTGTATGTTAGCGATCATAACTTCAAATTAATAAAAAATAAATAAATAACGAGCACCTCTTTTTTGAGGGCTTATTGGTGACATTATGAAAATATGTTTGCATGTTTGTTTCATTTCAAGTTGTGAAACAAATAGAAAACCGGATGATGAATTTGAGTTTTGTCATTTGTTGTGACTTACCAACAGTTTTGTCTAAAATCTCACACTTGAAAACATGTACTTTGTACTAGTTATGTATCTTCTTACCCAACATTGGGACCTCATTGCATTCTGCTGAACATAATGATCATAACATCACTTTGCTCTTTTCAAAGTGCTAAAATACCTCGAAAATTGTAACTGATATAATTGATTTTTCACATTTTTCAGATATAACAGAACAATTCAGTTGCTCTCAGTCTTGTTTAATTTGTGCACATGGATTGTGTTTTCTGTGGCTAACAGCCTGTGTCCTCCTGCTTTTCTCTGTATTTGTGGTGTCTGTGATCGCAGCATAGAGGTAGTTTGCCCTTTCACTGCAGTTGGCTCTTTCAAGGCTACTTGACAAAAACAACTAAAAAAAGGCTTCCAAAATGGGACTGTACATGTGCGTCCATTTCAGTGTACCCAACATGTTCTCAGATTTTGTAAAATCTGTTGGAAAAACATTATGACGTGTGCTGCTATTGCACAACAGATACATTTTGAGAGTATGATTTAACAAAAGTATAACATACTAATTCTAAATGCAGTGATATAAAAAGTGATGACTTTGCCCAGTGTCAATCCAACGCTACGTCAGCAAGGATATTAGAAGGATTGATATGTCGTATTGGAGAGAAATTACACTACCGGTTATGTTTGAGGTATTTGGGGTATTGCTTATGTACTGTATTAATGTGTGTGTGTGTGTGTGTGTGTGTATGAGAGAGTACTGGATGTGTGTGTGTGGGCCTGCGTATATTTAGTGTAAATAATGTACATATCAAAGCTGATATCGGTGGACTTCTGGTTATAAGCTCCTTGATCGACTCATGTGTCTCCTGCTTTGTCCAAGCGATAAGTCCATCTACTGTATCTCTGTTGTACATCTCTGTGTGTCCTTGGCTTTAAGCCCATACTCACCTGCTACTCTGTGTGTGTGCGTGTGTGTGTGTGCACAAACTTGCATGTATGTCAGAAAACTTCTGTTCTTTTGTGGTCAACTTTGTGTTCTTACTGTAAATTCATCTGGCAGGAAATGATGGCAATATTAAGATTTTTTTGTTGAGGAAAAATGTGAATGTATCACTCTTGTAAGTTCTGTTCATCCATTTATTGGAGATAATCAAATGTATGTGGAGAATAGAGTTGTGTATATTATTGTGAAGGGCCTGCCAGTCATAGGATGACTGAGCTGTATGTTCAGAGGTCCATAAGTGTGAAAATATGTGAAGAATTATTTGCCAAACGATGCCCTGTGAATAATGTTAGAAACTGGAAAGGCAGGGGTTGCAGACTGTGCTGCTTTTGAACATATATACAATAAAAGTTATGTTCTCTAGCAAATTATGCGTTGCTTTTATTTCACAACCCTTATCTCAAACCTCGGAATATAATCAATCTCCATATTCATACTCTCCGTACATTACTGTACATTTTCACCAAGACCTTGTCCTTATTTCGCATTTGTAATTATTTCCCTTTGTCCAAGTAGTTTAGTTTTTCATCTGTTCATGGGTACTTTCATATGTGTGGGATGCTAAACGTATAAGATGAACATATATAATAAATTTAGCTGTGATTTTATTGCCTAACAAAAACGTTTGCATTCATAATAAAAAGTGTAGGTAAACGCCAATACAAAACACCTTAAGGTAATAACCTTCAGTTTTTGTTGAAACAGTGATAGAGAGGTATTTATTCAACTCGATGGTTGTGTCTAATAATTAGTCCACCTGAACATAAACGAGGCAGACAATCTCGTTTGTGTTCTTAGTGTAGGTAGTTGAGTATCAGTAGAGAATCACACTGCAGCAGTGTTCCCTGAGGGTACTCCATTCCTCATTTCAAACTAATGCTGCCATCTAGTGGTTTAATTTAGGTGTTGAAATGACTGCTGTAGCTGCAACACAGAATGCTTGGGATTATATTGCATTATATTTTCACATTTAGAATTGTCACATGCTGCCTGAATTCTGTGTTTTCCTTTGCACACATAAAGACAACATAAAGTGGTGCATGATAATTTACCGGAATGAAGGAAATGAAATGGCTGAGGTGGCTTTCTAATGGGCTGCTGTTTGTGATCTAAATTATATTGCTCAGAATAATAATAACAAAAAGTATATTCAAGGCAGACAATTAGCCTACATTTTAATGAATGGTGGACGGTAGGGGATCTGGATAATGTATAGGGGGGTGCCAGAGGGGTAATATAAGAATTAAAGAGATGCATGAAGAGTAAAGTAACACATATGATGGGAATAAGCTCACATTGAGTAAAACAGACAGAACAGGCAGATGTCTGATGAGCGACAGGTGGAGCGACATTAGTGCAGTAGTGCTGTGCCGGTATTTACCATTTCCCCCAGTGACAGTGAATGCAGCATGAGCCACCTTTTGACCAGCAGGTGGAGCAAGGTGCTAAACGTCCGTCTCCTGTCAATCATTTCACTTCAGAGCGGAACGTTAGCAGGGACAAGTTAACACTTAACACTTTGTTCAGGAGCCAGAGAAGTGCACACCATGCGGCTTGTCTGTCGAAAGTGACAGTTCGCGCTTTGATGAAACTTTTGAAGACTGTTGAGCCCCATTTTTTTGGCTTGTTTCCCCTCCACCGGTTATCTTATTCATATCAATATATCCTGAGAGGCGCGGCATACTGCTGACTGGTCGCTGTCACGTTCGCGCGCAGGTTTATTTCCAGTTCAGACGAGTCCGCAAGTGGAGGAAACGACGCAAGATGTACCATGAAGAAACCGCAACTCTACAAAAGCCACGCTATGGAAGTAAGACACACGTTTGTTCTAACGGGTTCTTCTCTCATAAGCACAGCGTTATATTGTGTGTGTGCTTGGTTATGATACGTAAGATGTCTGACGAGCGACAGGTGGGTCAGTAGGATCCCTGCAGGAGTACCTCTGACAACATGGAGAGAAAGAAATGAAACGTGGTCTGAGGAGAACGAGAGCGATTCAATGTTGAATGGAAGAGGTTATTAGGTGAGGGACTCGCATGCTGCATGTCAAATGAACGTTAGAGCTACACTATTGATACGTGCGGTGTATGTTGGGGCTTAAATGCTGTAAACACTCTCAGAAATGTGACCCAGGAACGTATTGAAATGTATTTTTATTTTCTTTCAAAGTGCCTCCAACTGCACCACAGTGATTGTGTATTTATTTAAGGTTAATGTCGGCAGCTAGCATATCAGCCTGTCTACACATGAGGCATTTTCTCACAGGTTAACCATTAACCTGGGACTGTGCTGCTGTTGAGACATTTATAACTGAGTCCATGAGCATGTTAAAAAAATGTAACTGAGCTCACTGATATATAAAACAAACAACTTTAGTCTGCAAAGTAAGAATAAATTGTATCTTGTCACTGACCAACATCTGTGGGCAAAGTGCAACTTTGAGAGAGATAACACCAATCAATTATGTCATGAGCGCAATCTTTTTGCCTGTGACGTGTACCATTGAATTTCAATGACAGGACACCGTATCTAACGCAGTCTAGGTAGATGTTCAGCTACTGCATCCAGAAGAGTTGTGTGTCTCTAGAAATACGGGCACACATAGTGAGTATTTGTTGTAAAGGCTGTGAGATCTTACATTAGTTACATTAGTTTGTGTGAAACAAGGCAAATAACAGACCCCCTGCATGTGTATTACTTGCAAGTGCTGTTATGGGACCTATGCAAACCCAAAAGCAAAGTCTGTCTTGATTTGTAGTTCCCCCCCCCATGACACACAATCATGTAGCCCACAACTTAGGTCCGGTGATCCTGTGACACACAAAGGCAACAAACTCATCCTGAGGGTTAAATATAACGCTGAGTACTTCCAGGAAGTGTGTGAGTGAGTCAGTCAGTTGAGGGAGTGTGTGTAATGGCTGCGCTGGGGCTGCATCCACCTCTGACATGAGTGTTCATACACATCCATGTCACACAGCGGCACAGCTGGGCCACTGATCTATGGTTGGATGACCAGACACTGTGCTCATCAGGCGTTAGGCATGAGACTGGACATCCCATTTTGTGTGTTTGTGTGTGTGTATGCAAGTGTTTGTCTTGTTTGCCTTCCACATGCGAGTATGATGTGTCAAGCCTCTATTGAGACCGATTCAAGCTAGATTCAGTAGAATGTACTTTAATGTCCCTTTGGGGGAAAATGTCTTTGATTCCACGTTCCAGGTCCAAACTCAATAAATAAGATATACCGGTACAATTTATAGGCATAAAATGCTACATTAACAGCTGAATTCATTCACAGAGGACTGTGACTCGTATAGCGTGTGTTTTTCAGTCTCACTTGATGTCCTACACCCTAATACACTCGCCTGTATCCAAAACCAGGACGCCGTGCTTAGTCCGGTGGGAGAAGGCTCTGTTCTTAAACTGAGCCCCCGGGTGTGAGATTGTCTCTTCACTCGGCCAGAAATAAAGAGATTTGATTGGATTAGAGCGTTGGGGGGGGGGGGGGGGGGGGGAGATCTCATTAAGCTGCAGGTAAAGGTCAACTCTCGGTGGAAGTCACTTGTCAGCCGGGACCCCCACTAAGGCCACTTTGACGTGGACTTTTAATTTCGCTCAATCAGGGGTTCATTGGGCTGTGGGATGCAGTACAGTTTCCAACAGGAACCCAACAGTTAAAATAAACACACTTTAACCAAATGAAACCTCTCAGTCTTAGAAGCTATCATACTTTGAAATGCGCTTGCTGTGCAGTTTCTGCCAGTATGTCAGTTTAATGAAATATTTCTATGGTGAGGAGATTCTTTACTTACCTGGTTGCTGATGAGGGAATGTTGGGTCTCTGTACGTCTCTGGAGATAACTTGTTATGCTTTTGATGCAATATAAAACAATTGAATTTACAATCAACAATGAAGAACTGTAGGCTATATCCATGTGATTGTTTCTGCGGTGTAGTGTTTGAAATGGCCCATGGTGTAAATAAGCTGTGTCATGCATTTATGAATATGAAACCTACCCAAATAAATCAGAATGACTAATGCAGGTTACATTGTTTTAGATACTGAGCTATAATTCAATCTAATCGACATTCTGTTAATGTTGTCCAAATAGATTGAGCAGGCTTTGATTAAAAACCATATAAAAGATTTGTTCTTGCATGATAAATGACGGCGGTACATAGGGCATGTGATTTTGTTTACATTTGCCATAGTGTGACATAATCAATATCATGAAATGGACTTAATTAATATCATGATAATCATTTTGCCCAGCCCGCTTTTACAGTAATTGTGTGTATTTAAGGCCAATTAGAAAGCACGACACACTAGCATGTTGAACAATGAAAAAAAACACACTGACATCATTTTTAATATGCATTCTTATCCAGCCATTCAGGACGATGAGAGGCTGTCGGCGGAGGAGATGGACGAGAGGAGACGACAGAACATCGCCTACGAGTACCTGTGTCACCTGGAGGAGGCCAAGCGGTAAGACGGGAAGACGGGAGGAAGGGAAAAAACCTTGTAGATAAGAGGAGCTTAATGCTGACTACAAGCAACCACTTTTCTCTATAGTGTTTACTTTAACACTCAGAGGAATAACCTTGGGTGCAGCAGCAGGTCTCTTTAATGTTTGATCGGGTACAACAGTTCTGGAGTACAAGTCTGTGTGTTTTAATGAACATCGTTACATATTAACAGCAGGGAGTGGTTGAGAAATGAACTGGTGGAGTGAAAGAGAGGGGAATATGATAGATAAGGGAACAAAGCGGTGTGTAATTGAATCATTTTGGTTGTAGCATAGCATGGAGTTGTAATGATGGACAAAGGCAGAATCAACAAGCAGCAGTCACGTGAGATGACGACACGGAGCTGTACGCATTGAGGACGACGTGTGTGATTAAGACATGGGAGGTGCTGACTTAATGTGGCCTAAACCTCACTGATCGCTGAAATAATCAAATACAACACAGAATTATTTTTGAAGGTTTCTTGATCATTTTCTCAGTAGGTTTAGTAAATACTTTTGCAATGATGAGTCTTTGAATAGCAGTAATTCTAAAGACGACATAAACCTGATGAAGACGGTCTCTTGCGTGGTGCCTGAGCAAAACTAAACCACTTCCTGTCTTCTTCACAAGGGCATCCATCCAAGCAGAAAGGAACAGGAAGTGTAATCATGCCTCTTTTTACACCCTGATTTTGTGACAACTCTGCCGAGACTGACAGAGATTGATTTTCAGGATTGATACTTGAATTTGCACTTGATCTCAGTAAAGACTGTTTGAATAGCCGACATTCTCTGCTTATGTCACAGGATAATAAGGGTCTTTAAGGGCAGGTTGGCTAGACTGAGCACAGATTCAGTCGTCATCAAAATGGGGCCACGCCTAGATTGTCCCACATTCTTCTTCTTCTTTTTAGTGAGCTGGAAAGTAGTGGAAGGCTAGCTCAGCCCCACTGCAGCAGTGTAAGGAACAGGTGTTTTAGTATCACTCTGCAGCTAACTTCAAAAGGATCACTATTCAACTCTTACACTCACACTTTCACTTTCTAGCTTCCTGTTATTGCATCCCAGTGCTACTGACTTTCCTGTCAATTGTGCAATGAAACCTTTATTCTGGGAAGGCTGTCCAGTCAGATTAGGATTAAGACTGCTGCTAATGAAGCCGTTGACCACAGAGAGCATGGGATTAGGTTCTCCTCTCTGGAGTCAGGAGTGACTGAAACAAGCCAACCATAGTACTCCTGGGTTTTGATCTTACAAGACACATAGTTTCATTATACACCTATATTTTTCTCAACACTCGTAAAAATGTGTTTGTTTAATTAACTCCAGAACTGGCCAATAAATGCTCTTCAGTGATTCAAGAAGTGGGGAAAGAAACGCATCCTCTTCCTGCAACATAAATGAAGCGCAGCTACTTTTACATCCTTTGTTAACTGTACATCACCATCAAAGAGGTTGTATTGCCTTTTATCCAATGCACTATGGTGGAGCGGCATGAACAAATAAATAGCAACAAGCGGTTTCACTGAAAATATCCTCCGCAACATCTTTGATTTAAAAATACAGTTAGTTTGCTTCCAGTGCCTTACATGATACCAGGTCAGCAGGATAGCAGGAATAGTACATTCAAAGCTTTTATTGGTTCATTTGCGGATGGCTTATGTCACATATGAACTATCACATTTACCCAGACCACAGTAGATTGCCCACATGCTTTGTTGTTCAAAGTCCCCTGAAGTGCACTAGGTAGAGTGCTGAGTTAGTCTTAACTTTTGTTGTTGTCAGCTGCTAGACACACACAGACAGCATACAGAGTAGTGTCTAGAATGACACTTTGTACCTTCAGCCGTCGATGGTTTAATCTGTAGTTCTTGTGGATGGGAACCCTTTTGGTTTGCTTTGATACAGGTCCACTGCAGGATAGCTAGATCATGTGTTTTTACAGTCATGGATGTTATCCTAATTTTCAGATGCACCCTGCCCTCCCACATATGCTAAATTTCTCTCATTACACACACACACACACACACACACAGGCACAAACTCATGACCAGCGTGACGCAAGCCTTCAGGAGACACTCGGGCGACTTCACAGAGACCGGATTGCGGCCACTGATAGCACCATGAACTGTGCATCACTTGTAACGGCTCTTCATGTGGCATAGTATAAATGTTGTTACAGAGAAAAAGAAGAAATGTAATTTTCAGGCCGTACCTACAGGTCAAGCACAGCGACAAGGTGCAGAAACATTCCCCAATAGATTAAAAGAAGATGATAATTTAAAGTGGAGGACAACAGTAAAGATATCATCGAATGCTGCCGGGATCACTGGAAAGTCTGGCCATGACACACCATCTATAGTGCTGAGCTTTGTGAATTGGATTTTTGGATTGGTTTTTGCAATGAGGCCCATTTGTGTAGAAATATGATATGTTACCTAATTTAAATACGTGCAAATAGCACAGGATCACTGAGAGGCTATTTTCACAGTTCGGGGCGCATTACAACCTTTGCGAGTACTTTGAGCATCACACGCGTATGTCCTTTTTGGCTTACTTGTGCAGGGTTACTGGCGGCAGAAGCCACACACTTGTTTTGGACTTCAGATTTAAGTCCAAGAGTCCAGAAAGCGGCGTTTTGTTTTGCCCGGTGAGTTTCAGATTGGACAATGACAGGAAGGCCTGCTTTGGAGGGTTGTAAACAAGAGCCTGTCCTGCTTCAGGAGACGAATTCTGCCGGCATTGTTTTAAGTACAGGAAGTGGAGTTTCACAGGAGAGCTCTGTTACGCAGGATGTTCCTTTGACTATGTTTTTCGTCCTCTGTTATCTTGAATGTTGTCGGCATTTGATCTCCATTCATTTGTCTCTTTTATGGAGATATGAAAGTTAAAGTATTCAACAATGTGTCTCTATTTTGCCCTGGTTGGTGTCAGTCTCTAAGCTATTTTGCGTCTGTGGGCCTGAGTGCTTGTGTGTCTGTGTCAGTTTCATTGTCATGCAGTCTGACATGTAACGCCATGTGCCTGTTGAGGGTTAACTCTTATTGATGTAACAATAGCGTCTGCTTGTTGCAAGGTTTTACAGGGAAGATGCATCGACTGTACTACTGTACTGTACTTTCCATTCTAAAAAAACAGTGAAGTATGGCAGATGTTTCTTTTTTGCATAATCTACAGCATCAGGAGACATAATTGGATACGAGGATGCTCTATTCCTCAAGGTGCCCATCCTACACTGTCCACTGGGTTTGTGCGTTGCCGGTGCACGATGTGTTGTGGTTTTCCTCTAATGTGCTGACCAGGTGCTGACACATATTATGGCAGACTAGTTCCTGTGAGCGCCCACACAGCCTTAATTAACCTAAACAAGGTGTCTGTGGGCGCATGCATGTGGGAGGAAGCACTTTGTTGCTTGTAGACGGAAAGGCAGAAGCTGCTGGTATGAATGAAACGCTTCAACCAAACATAAGGAAGTTAAATCACTGAGCATTGTACTCTGCATAAAGGATGCATATAATTGTATGATGATGAGCAAAAAGGTAAAACCCTGACGTATAAACAGTTAGTTTTTAGTGTGTGTGTGTGTGTGTGTGTGTGTGTGTGTGTGTGTGTGTGTGTGTATGTAGCACTTCCAGGCAGTAAGATGTATAACAGATTTTCAGACGATGATGATTCACCGTGCTCACAAATCATTCACTAGCTCTTTGGAATGGATTTTTTCCTAATATCTCTGGGAGTAGTCTGGCAGAGATTGCTCTGAAGCTGCTCTTGAACCGCTTAAAGGAAAATCTGTTTGGAAGAAGGTCAACATTATTTTAAAACAAGCCGAGTATTGTCCATTCAAGCTTTAGCGTCTACCACATCTCTCATCACACTCACGAAAACACATTTTTGTCCTGCGGAAGTGAAACTCATCAACCTTCACCAGTGATCAATTTAGGCTGAAATAATATTTACAGGTAGTGTTTAGATCCTGACGAGTAAAGCTAACCTTTAACCTTTACTGTAAGTCTGTCCACAGCCCCCTTCCTAAAGCATGCTGGGCTCAGTGTGGGCTCAGTGTGGGTGCTGCTGTAACGATGCCCAGTTCTCACTGGCCTACAGACTGCTCTGTTGATCCGTTTCACTAAAAACATTTCAGTTAATTATAGCAGCACTGACTTGATAAACTATCGTACATCTGGAGTTTGTGTTGTCCTAATAACATACATTTAAATGAAGACATTAAAATGAATGCAAAGTGTTCATTTATTATTGTTTTCAGGCTAAAGCTGAAATGCTCTTGTTGTTGTTTACACAAACGTTTGCTCTTTAACGAATTCATACATTTTTTTAGCCAGTGGACACAATGTATCTAGATCTGAGTTGATCCGGTAGAAATTCATTTGAAGGTGCTATATTTACTAACTTTGAAATAAAATCTTATTCCTACTGTCCCACCTCAGTATTATAGATCAAAGACAGCTTTGCACTGTTATTGTCGTCATGATCTAAATTGGTGTGTTCGCGGCCCACTGTCGTTGGTTTATGCTCAGGGCAGCATTCAGCCACCTCGTGAATTGCCCTGCACTCCGTAGTGCGTCTCAGACGGCTGGGTGAATAGAGTGGATGATATTTGTTTATTCTCTGAATGTAACCATAGCAAGCTGCTCAGTATTATAGAGACATTTTAATGGAAATTAAACTGGAAACCTCGCCAGCCACTTAGATGAGTTGAGCTCTTACTGTACTTCTTGAGAGTCGTGTCTTCTCATCTTTATTTATATTCATCTCAGCTAGTTAAGCGATGGTTTGAGATTATTCACTTCTCAGCTTTATACTATTAACTTGCCAGCTTAGACTGTAACCATTCATGTTTTTAGATATTTGATAGTAAGTTAGTTGTTAGTAATAACGATCTCAAAAAGGGGTTTTCCACTGAGGTCAGTTTGGTTGCAAGAGATGAAATTCCCTGCCTGCTCTGAGATCAGTATTTGTGTACTCTCAGGTGGATGGAGGCCTGCCTAGAGGAGGACTTGCCCCTGCCCACAGAACTGGAGGAGGGACTGAGGAATGGTGTCTACCTTGGCAAACTAGCCAACTTTTTTGCCCCCAAAATAGTGTCTGAGAAAAGGATCTACGACAGAGACCAGGCCCGCTATAAGGTACATCTTCCATTCTTTTATTTACATCCAGCAGTCTTCAGCTAAGGTTGCACTACATTGTAATGTTTCACCAGTTTACATCATAGCAGACATGAAGAACTTCCTGACAGTTTTAAACGGTTCCACACAGGAAAGGGATAAAAGTAGCAGGCAGTTGTTCGGACCTACTACAAAAGTGTCTGAGCGAGATCTTCAGCCTGACTTTGAGCTCGTTGCTTTTGTCTTTGGCGAAAGGCAAACACACTTTATCAGACTGTGAGATAAGTGAAGGAGTCGGCATGAGGTTTTTAGTTATCGGACCCGCTCGGCTGTTGTGCGTGTTTTAAGGCCATCGATGATGAGCTCGCTTTTCTATAACGCAGCATTATTTGTGCATGCCATAACAACCTTTTTATCACCGTTTTTCAGATTGCAAGCGGTAATGTTTTGAACAATTTCTCCGCACTTCCTCATATGGTTCCATTAATATGTCTGTACTCCTGTTTTCATCTTCAGAGCAAAGGGCTGCACTTCAGACACACCGACAACACAGTGCAGTGGCTCAGAGCCATGGAGTCAGTAGGTCTCCCCAAGGTAAGCCATCGGTAACGCAGACACGCATGTTCAGTGTACAGACCCATTTCAGTCGTTAGTTATCATCACACTGACAACTAATGTCTCTGATTTGTAGATTAATTCAAGCTTATATAAAACTGTTGATATTCTATGAGAGTCTTTGCTGACTCACTGATCACTTGAGCGTCTGTGAGATTCCATTCAGGAACAACACACACGGTAAACAAGCTGCTGAGAAAAGACATGACTCATGTTAATGCAGGGTCCTCATCAGCACAACAGCAGGTGCTGTTTGAAGGCTAATCAATTATACGTGTTCATGAAACATATGAGTTGTGTTTAATGAAGGGAGACGTGACTTGTTTAGTTGTTGAGTCATTTATTTGCAGCAGATTACATTTTTCAAACTTGGGGGAAAGTCTTTTTTTTTTTTTTGTGTGCTAAGTAAGAAGTTGTGTTTTTATCTGACAACATAGTGTCATTTAACCACAGTAACGGTATATTAAATGTCCTACAAACCCATCCTATAAACAAACAAACATTAAGCTAAGAGGGAGACTTGTGATGCTTTGCAACACAAACTTTCTGAATTAGCATTCCTTGACTTTTTCATGTGTTCATTGGCTCAGGGTTAATCGCTCATATTGGAGGTCAGAATCCTACACCGAGAGAGAGTTTGCTACTGGAACTAACAGAGTAGAATCTATCCGTCTATTCATCCAGTAGAATCAAAAACTAGGACAGGATATAATCTATTGGTTGCTAAATGAATTTCAGCCCGAAGAATCCATCCTCGGTCAGTAAGACTGAGTCAAATACGTCTTTTAGTCATTTAAGGTAAAAAGCTGCAGAGAGTAAAGGGTGACACACAAATATATAATCAGTTAACACAACCTGTTTTTACATGATTCTTCAATTACAAAAGGTATCATAAGCTCAGATTCTACTGGAAAATATAAATAGTTTCATCTCTGTGACCTGATTCACACACTGCACTTACACATCTTTTAAGAATGTAAACACTGACGGATGAAATTGTGTTGAGGGTGTGGCAGATCACAGAACAGTAGTAACCACATTGCATCTTTTATGAGAAGACACAAAAGACTTCACTGAGGCAGATCTTTTCTGTGTGCTGCCCTTTGGGATCCTTTTTAAAGTAATTTAAATCGTATATATAATAACGTCGTCTTATCTGTAGCTTTTTTATTTCACCATTCATGTTTCGGAGCAAAATCATTATGTTGAGAGCATTACTCAGTTATGGCTTAATGAAAGACATTATATAACAATAAATATCATTATGTTCACCCCTTTTAACTTCTGATGTATCTACAGGTTCAAATGTGAAGACAGCATTGTTGTGGATATTGTGCCACTGATAGAAGAAGAGTGACTCATGTATATGGTGTCTGCTTTCAGATATTCTACCCTGAAACAACAGATGTGTACGATCGCAAAAACATGCCTAAAGTGGTATACTGCATTCACGCACTGAGGTAAGAATAAAAGAGTGAATTTTAACTTCACTATCTTCATGTATTTCTCACTTTTGACACCAAAATTGCTCCCTCACTTCGACAGATTGTTTATGCAATTGCAAGTTCCCCAGTTGCTTTCTTCCTGAAGATGCCACACCTGACTGTCATGTGTGATTTTACGACTAAGAAAGAAATGTAAACCAGTGGAGTAAACCATTTGTCGTAGCTGACCTAAAGGCCCGCTGCTGGTGTCTGACAGTTAGAATTAAACTATGAGCTAATGGGCAGATTACATTTAGCAAGAATGTCATTTGTCTGTATATGTTTGTTAATCTGCTCATACTCTTTGTCCCCGACAGGCTCACTGTCTAATTTGGATTCATTCACTTTAAGTCTGTGGTTGTGGCCGACATTGTCAGACACTTTGGTTTGTCTTTGACATGTTTAAGGTTTGAGTAGTTATGTAGCTTTCTACACGGCAGTGTATTACAGCTACAGAAGTTAAGGACAGCTCGTATGTAGGAGGACAAATGTCTTACACTGAAATATTTACAGTACTCTGAGGGGTTCAGGCGTGACCTCTTTTTGTTCCCATTAAGTTCAACCTTTTCATTTATATGTGAAGAGCAGAAACAGTACTTAGTGAGTGATATGAAACAGGAACTGGAACATGTTGTTTCTACTCAGGTTAGGCTGAACGGTTCTTGTCAAACACAGACCTTTTTTAGGATTTGTTTCAAGGCTATATTATACAGTACCATGCATTTGGCTGTAGGCAGCTGGTGCTGCATTGTTGCACATTCACATGCTTTCAGTCCCTCAATTGTCCAATTAACTATTCAATTACTCTGAATAGTTTGTGTTTTAAACACTTTTGATGAGCATAACCACACTCTGAACACTGCTTCTAATACATCGATGCAGCATTTAATCCAGGGCTTCCTGGTAAATTGAATGTTTCAGTGCACAACTCTTTACTTGTAGTCTCGCCACAAAGGGTCAATTATTTGTCATAGTTTCGGGATTGTGAAACTGCAAAAAAGAAAGTTTATGACCTTACTGTCACTTGGGTGGCTGGAGACTCGCTTTTTCTATTGAGGGGACTTTGAATGAACTGAAAGGTCAATTTTATCCATCTGACCCTTCCAGTCAGCCAAACACAGATTTCGGGAGTGGTTATGTCAGCTGCTTGGATTGTTTTTTCTGTCGTAGTGTTTCGCTCGGGTCCTGAGAGAATTGGTTTCCTTCCCTCTTTATGCACACACGTGCTCTTCCTTCCTGCGGGTCCAGCTTGCGTCCCACAAGGACCCACTGAATACTCTGCTTCCCTGGGTATGGAGGCAAAGCAGCGGATGCTCCTGCACATTCAGTGTGGTGGAAACTTAGAAAGGGAGCACAATGTAATGGGGAAAGAGCATAGTTTACAAGTGGATTTTAAAACATAACGACAAAGTGGTAGAGTAGTTTGTTGTCTAAAAGGAAGAGGAACACATGGAAATAAACAAGGAGGATCCTCAGTCTGGAGATAGCGAGTCAGCTGGTTGTCAGTAACCCCTGTGACTTGTAATCGGCCACCTTCATTAATCCCGGTCAGCTGTAACTGTGTTTGTATCGCAGACTGAATCAGCTGCTTGTTCAAACATTACCCTTTGTTTAAGCATAGTTCAGATAGTTGTTTACAGCTCCCTGTGTCCCAAGGACAGAGTACATTCCCATGTTTACACACTCACTGTGCCCTAAGGGCAGAATAACCAGCTACTACAACTGGTCCACTCAGAGCTGTGCTGATGCCAGACCTGCCTTAATTATCTATAATTCATGACCACTTATCGGGTACCCGCGGGAAGATGAAAGTTTTATGAAGTTTCCAGCCACCTGCCTGTTGATTTCAATGCTCATTGGTGGACTGAGCCGGCTGGTTGCTGTCAGATGGTGCTTCTTGTAAAGTGAGCCAACACCCCCCCCCTGTGGTGTACCTGTGACAGGCTGCAATTAAAGACCACGAGGAGCAACAACCATGAAGGAAAAGGGTCCAAAACTGGTTTCATGATGTCAGACTGTAGAAAATGGCACATGTTCCAAACTTCTGTGTGTGTGTGTGTGTGAGAGAATCTTACGGTGTAAATCTTATGGTCTAAGTCTCATTGTTTATTTCAGCTTGTATCTTTACAAACTGGGCATTGCACCACAGATCCAGGACCTGCTGGGGAAAGTGGCCTTCACAGGTAACACCAGTGGAAATTGGCTTCTCCTGAAACTGAGCGATATACAATAACATGCACCTTTTTAAACAATAGAAGTTATTCATTGCATTATTAATTGCTTTTAAAATGAAGGATAAATGTTTCCATAGGGCTTAATAAAATACTGCTGTGTATGCACCTAGTTGTGCATTCATATTACGAGAATCCTCTTTGTGTGGGAGGTCATTTTATGAACTAGTCCTGTTGGAAAATAATTGAAAAACACTAAATAATGTTATCATGTTCTCTCAAGCATGAACCATTTTATGAAGATTTTTATAAACATCTTGTCTGTAATTTAGATTTTTGAATTATCCAACATTTCACTTTATCAAAATAGCCCCTGCAGCCATTCAATAGGACACACATGCACACTCACGCACGCACAATACCAAGCTTCAAAGCTCTTGACATTGGATTGTTTTTTCGTTGCAAACTAACTTTAATTGAACTTAAAAAACGTGTTTGAGGATTTACATAGTGAGCACAGTTATGAAAATGTCAGAGTTATACAGGTCCTCAGAAAAACTACATTTAGAATGAAAGTGTTTTGAGAATCATGATTTTCATTTGATGATTATGCCGAAGCAAAGAGAATGATATTAACTAATATAATATACATGTATTTTAGTTTTTACTATGCTTTGCTCAATAACCCCTGACATCGGTGTATATCTGTCTTCTAGAGGAAGAGATCAGTAACATGAGGAGTGAGCTGGAGAAGTATGGCATTCAAATGCCAGCTTTCAGTAAGATTGGAGGAATCTTGGCCAATGAGCTCTCAGTGGATGAAGCTGCCTGTAAGTCCTCTGACGTTGTAACTAATCTCTGGATCATTTTGTTTGTGTTGTTTCCTAATGTCTTTGTGGCCAGCACTGAAATGTTCACACACACTGTTGTTGTTAGTGCATGCTGCTGTGATTGCCATCAATGAAGCGGTTGACAGAGGTCAGACATCTGTGACAATGGGAGCCCTGAATAATCCCAACGCAATGCTGAGGAATAACCAGGAAGCTCTGGCCCAAGACTACCAAGACACACTGAGCCAGGCCAAGGCTCGCAAGCGGGATCAGTCCTCAGGACGGGTGAGAAGCCAGGGACCACTTGTGTTTCACCGTCATCATTTATACATCAATGTTTGGTTAATTATCTGCTTTCTTTGTATATAAGGGTTGATTAGACTTTCACCGTCTTTGTTACAAAGTTTCTTTGCTGAAGTTCCTCTCTCTCTCTCTTCACTTGTTTTTTGGACTGGTCAGATATTCAGTTACATAAATGCCGAAGACCATTAAACATTGAGACCAAGTTTGAGTAATGGAAATAATTCAAACTGTTGCTCTGAGCCGATATGTCTGACTGCAGTGTCTACTACTGACAACTATAACGACTACACTGAGCTTTGAAAGGGGTTGCCTGCACTGACTCACTCTATAGGCCTTGCCAGCACATTCCAGTGGCTGCAGTGTCAGCTCTACTTCACCAAACAAACCCTCCAGATCGCCCGGCTTCTCGTCTCCCATTGTCTTTACAAATACTGTACAAACAGGAGCTTAATAGCTGAAATGTGAAGGCAGCAATTCAACTTCATCAGTATGAATGGGGAAACAATTAATGTGATCAGAGAAGAATTAAGTGCTATGTATATGCATGTCCTACATTTATATATTTGTCCCCCTCAATTAGCGCTCATCGATTGCTACTGAAGAAAGAGATGTTTATGAGGAGCTGCTGACTCACCAGGAGATCCAGGGCTGCATTGACTTTGTCAACAGTAAGGACTTCCTTCCCGCATGACACTTGCATTCTTCTTTAAATTCTGTCAAGTACCATGAATGCATTTCTTTTTGCATGAAAACACTTTACTGCAGTTAATATCTATCCATTCCATAAGATTGGTTTGATTCAGGAAAAGAAACAAATATTCCTTAAATTACATCTGTCTTGTTTCTTCCCGTCTCTAGTCCAGGCAGCAGTACGGCAGGTGAATCAAGCGGTGTCGACCCAGGACGAGCCTGCTCTGTTGGCTTCACTTAGGCTTGACGCTCTGGGCCTGCTGGGTGTTCAGGAGTCAAACAGTCGCTGGTACCTGGATCATTTTACCACCTACTGCCAACATAAACCCAAGGTATACTCCGGCTTCCACTTGTTAAGTCCTGCTGTAAACACAGCACTTCATTAGCTGAACAGATGTAGTGTAGACACTGATGAAGGACTGTAGCTGTTGCTGATATGCTGCTTTAACTACTCAGCGAGTGAAGACTTTGTGCTATTAAGAACAGTCCATCCACAACTCACAAAAAAGCTAATCGGCCACCATAACTTCATTTGGAATGGACACCACCAGACACTCTGCCCTCCACTTTGCCCTGCTTTAAAACATGCTGAATAATGGGATCTTGGTGGTATCTCTCTAGTGAGCTCTAATCTTTGTGTTGCAGGATGGAGGGAGGACTGTGATGGTGGACAAAGAGGAGATTCAGAGAGTTGTCAGCTCTTGTAATGACTGTGCTGAGGCAGAGAAACGAAGTAAGCAACTTTTGTTGCTAACCGTAGATGTGTATTAACTCATATTTGCTGGTCAGTTGATAATCGCATATGTACGCAGTAGCAAGCTATGTTCTATTGCACAGTACAGCTCATGATTAATCTTTAAAATTAGTAATTGGAAAGCCAGGAAGAAATGTAATTTTATGACTGACGAGGGTTACCTGCAAGACATGACTACCTGTGATCCTTTTCTTGACCAGAACTCGAGGCAGTTGCAGTGATCAATACAGCCATTCGTCTCGGCAATGCAGTGGAGACGGTGGAGGAGCTGATGAACCCTGAGGCACAGCTGCCAATCGTCTACCAAAGTGCGGCCAACCTCTATCAGGCTGAGCTTTTTAGTTTACAGCTACAAGGGGGACGGGTGAGACATCGTGTTTGCAATTTTGACTCTTTCATATGTGGACTCGCTTGCTGAAACGGGTCAGTGCAATATGTATACTGTAGTTAAATGTCACTTCAGGCTTGTGATTCAGACCTTTATGTTTGTTAGTCTGGCTTGAGCCACGAGGAGCTGAGTGTAGCTGTGGAGATGCTGTCAGCTGTAGCAGTGCTGAATGAGGTGCTGGACACCAAAGACCCCCAGGCTGTGATTGAGCAACTGACAGACTCTCCTCTGGGCTTCACCAACATGGATCAAGACAACCTGAACAGGTAAAGATGGCTGAGTTGTTCTGTAACATTCGACCTGTAATCGCCCTGCCTTCAGGTTTAGTGATGCTGGTAGCGATCAAGTTCTCTTTCATGATTACCGTTTTGTTGTTCCTGCAACTGTGGCATTCACTGAAGTTAAATGATGGTGGTGCAGGATGAATTTTAGGAGAATAAAATGAATTGGATTAAAAAGTTACAGGTGTAATGTCTTCAGGTTGCCCATCACTTCACTCCAGTGTAGGTCTCTCTGTACTGTCACTTTGCCAACATAAGGATGGGCTGATGTGTTCTTCTTCATGGACCTCTCCCCTCAGGTATGCTGACACTCTGATCGAACTGCGAGGCGAGGCTCTTGCCAAGGGCCAGGAGTTTCTCACCTGGAATGACGTTCAGAAATGCATCGACACAGTCAACGTTCAAGTCCACGAGGAGCATGAACGTAAGAAAGTATTGCTGTTTCCTGCTTATGTTTTAAGTGGTGTAGCTTGTGGACATTAAAGGACTTTTAAGGCAGCAGTTTCAAACCTTGGAAATAGTTTTATTTTATCAGTGATAATTATTTAAATACACACAATAAATGAAACTCATTGAATGATCAAATATCAAATGTATTGTTGTCTTGTGTTTCCAGGCATCATAGCTTTAGCCGAGATCAATGAGGCACTTAACTCAGGTGATCATCATCAGACGCTTGCAGCGCTGCTCCTCCCTACAGCCAAGTTGACCGGGGTGAACCCAGTCACAGCCAAACACTACCACGATGTCCTTCAACATACCAAGCGGCTCCTCTGCCAGGTATTGTGACTCTATTTATATAGCATTCATGCAAAAAGAAGGTGTTCTTCCTCTTATATTCCCCAAGAGCAAAATATTTAAAAAAAGAAGCCTTTATGGATGCATAAACCGGTCTTGTCATTTTATAACCTAATCTCATTCTAATCATTAGTTTTGTTGGATTTCCACAGCAGGCTCCAGTTTACATTTCTGCATCATTATGAATGTGAAGAGCTAAATGTTGATCTACAAGCGTTATGTACATATTATATGAACAAGAAGGCCAAGAGGGAATAGTTGTGTGTTTGTATATATTTGTATTTAATTCTGACTTTTAACATGGCAAAGAGAAAATATTATTGTTTACAATTGTGCGTCATCAAGCCAGGGTTACTGTGTTGACGTGATAGGCTTGTATTGGATTCACAGTGAAAATGTTCCCTTCCTGATCCTAATATTCCTAAAACTTCACAAAGCTCGGTGTTGTTTTAGACCCAGCAGAGATCGCAGTATCGCCCTGTTGAATTCACAGCGTCCAGTTTTAACTTCACCATCTTTGTTTCTGTGCTTGCGCTTCCCTGCTGGTTCCCAACAATGCTCCGGCAAGGAGAAGCTTTTTCTGTGCTCACGCAGCCAGTCTCACGTCGTAACAGTCTGCCTCTGAGATATCCGCCGGAGGGAGATGAATTTTAGTTCTGAGGCTGCCATCTTAGAAATGAGCGTACACAGGAAGGGATCCAGACAACTGTGGAAGCAGCAGAGACACACCGCTACTCTGTAGTATCCGTACAGTCTGTCGTCCCCACTGGAAAACAGGCGGATGTAGTGGGCGATATGCAGGATGCCGCTAGGCAAGAAACACACCACAAAGATGATGAAAACTAGAGTGCTGACCCTGATGAACGGTTTCCAGTCACAGCGAGATTGCCCGAGGTGGTATACCACGGCCACATGGGCATAGATACAAATCAGAAAGGGCACTACAAAACCCAGACACACCAGCATCAGCCTGTATGGTACCAGCAAGGAGTGTGACTTTTCTTCTAGGGGAAGTACATCATGGCAGGTGGTTACCCCCAGCTGGATAACCTGGTAGCTCTGCCTGACCATGAGCTCAGGCACAATGGCAGCGCCGAACAGGAACCATACAACCAAGCACGTCCACACTGCCAGGGTAGTCTTAGCCAGCCTTCTGTACAAAAACGGTCTGACCACAGCCAGGTAGCGCTTCAGACTGATGCACGCTATAGTTTGTGCTGAACTGTAAACATTGCCGTAAAACAAGGCCGTGATAAGCCGGCAGGAGATTTCCCCAAATACCCAGTTGTTCCCGTTGAAGTGGTAGTGAACACGCAGCGCCAGGGACAGCAGCAGCAGCAGGTCCGACAGGGCCAGGTTCAGGTAGAGAAGTAATGTGGACGAGGACTTCGCTCTGAGTCTGAGGAAGGCCAGAATGTAGGCGTTGGAGGGGATACCCACCAGCATGGCCAGGATGTACGATGAAGGAATGACCCTGGTGCTGAGGACCCCTGTGGTGTAGGCTGTCACTGGGTCCTCCGGGTTCACATGCAGTCGAGGGTTTGTGCTGGGATCCAGCGGGGCTGGCAGGCGGTTGGTGTGGTTACGTTCGTACAGCGTCCCCTTGAAGGTCTTCGGTATCGCACCGGGTAGAATACTGGTTTGGGTCCAGGTTCTATTTCCTATAAATAGATATACAAACAATGTTCATGGCTCCAAAGCAACTTAAATCTTAAAGTAAAAGTATGTTTGAAACTACAGTAAAACATAAATTCTAGTTAATCACGCTGTCTGTTGCTAATTTAAAAATAAACCTTTCCATCATAAATATATTGGAATGATTTAAATTTTGTATTGACAACTAAAATAGTTAATTAAACAATAGTTTTGTCAACCACTTGGTGCGTACCAAAAAGATAATGTTTCAAGTATAAATATCAAATATTGGACCCAAGCTTAAACGTATACACATATTCTGTTGTTAAACTCTTGAAGTGTTTTAATAAACTTACCATCGTGCTGAATGGTTGGCACTGCCATCAAACAAATGAGTATTCCTGGCACAAGGTCGGCCATCTCTCTCTCTCCCGTCTATATCCCAGCGATTTTAAGGTTTCTTGTCTTCGCCACTCGTTGTTGCTTCTTTTCAGTAAATGTAGGAGTTCTCCACCGGTGGAATTTGCTGTTTTGCATCTCTGCAGCGCAACAGTAGAACTGATAACGGTGTGTACTCGAGCCTGGCTTCCTGCGAGTGCGCTGTATGTAGGGCGCTCGTCCGTTCTGCACGGTGCAGTGAGCACGTTTCCTGTGCAGGCTTGAAAACTGAATTCCCTTCTGCCTGCGTCAGTAACTGCCCACTGACTCGCCGTGGGGGGAGGACAGTGTCAGGTTCAACAGCTGTGATCCAACAACAAATCCCACTGATTAAAGTTACAATAAGTATTTTATTGTGGTTTAGGTTATTATGGGGTTTTGGTATTAAAGTTGATTTTGGCTTTTGCAGTCATTGAGGGTGACTGTAACCTTGTTGTGTATTTGAGGAGTCACTACTGTAATGGATGTTTTTAGATATTGTAAGCTTCGGCATGAAAACGTATGCTATTTATCCAACACCATTATGTTCTATAGCAACTATACCATGGACGTATTATCTACTTTTTTTTTTCCCTGGCAAAAATTTGGTTCGATGCAGATGTAAACAAAAGAAGCTATGTTTAGTCTGCTGTGTGTTTTAATGGTGACTTCCTTCCTGCTAGCCCTGTGGTCAGGGATACACCCCAGGCCCCACCAGAGCGCTCTAAAAGTACCCCGAGAACAAACGCAAAAGTCACACTGAATAAATATTCTTTGTGGTTGTTGTGATGTTACATTGTCACGGTCTGTGAGTCTGGGCAGGATATGTTTGTGGTGTAACTATTGTCAACAATCAACATTTTTTCCTTTTCCTTAGATCTTACCTCTGGACACAGAGGAAATGGTACTATAATGGTCTATTATTTGCCGATGCACCAGCTTGCGTTGTCAGTGTTGCTATGAAGTGCGACTGTCGTAGAGCTAAATCTCCACAATCCTAACTTGATGAAGTTGCATCGTAACTACAATCATTTCTTACCCTGGACATCAAATGTTTCGACCAAAATGTTTTCAAAACTATTGTAATTTGACATCAAGTTAGTATTGTGCACGAACAATGCCTTGTGAGTCTGAGCTGTAGTTTTGTCTCTTCCATCTGAAAAGAGGAGAAATGACCTCGTGTATTCACCTGATTGTAGACTTCTGGAGATGAGTCTGCAGTGCTGTGGTTGGACCAAATCCAAGAGGCCATACACACAGCCAACCAGGGTGAAGAGGAGGCTGTCGCATGTATGTACCCAGAGTTTAAAGTCACTCATCCAAACAGCATCTGGTCCGGGTTACTTCTTCTCACATGAGTACCAGATTGTGATTGTACAGAAGATGTGCATTATTTTCACATCACCACACCACTCTATGGCAGCGGGCTCATTATTGTTCTAAATGAATACTCATAGATTGTATCAGCTATTGGCTACAGTTGACAGTGTGCCAGCACGACATTCATTTAAAGACGTTTTGATCACATCTAGGCATCGAACAGATTTGATCAATATTGCCATGAATCATGGCTTCATCTCTTGTGATACGTAGTTGATACTTTGGCACCGGTATCAGGATTGTTTTGGTCTTTCTAAACAACATAGATGACCTGTGTGTTGATACTGTCATTATTGTGTGCACAATACTGTGATTGTGAAGTGTTTTTGCTTGTTTTGGACTGGTCCTTTCTTACTCATCACTTTTTACTTTGCAGTTTCTGTGTTTTCATATTTGACTCAACAAGTTTTTTTCCGGATCGATCTTGTTTACGTTGTTAGTGGCTGGAGCAGTCGCTGATATTAACAGGACAGTGGCCGAGGGGGACTCTCAGGACACACTGCAGGCGTTGCAGGTTCCCAGTGCAGGGCTGAGAGCGGTGCTCCCTGAATGTGCAGACGCATACCAGGCTGAACTGGCACAGAGACAAGCGAGCAGTGCCACTGAAGGTAACTTGACCTACTGCACAAGAACCACAAGAAAGGAAGTTCAGTGTTTCAGAAATTGATGCCCACCTGATTTTCAGATGTGGGTGTCAATATGACGTTCACTGGGTCTAAAGGGGCGCTCTCTCTGCTTCCCTTCAGGCAGCACTGATGGTGTGTGGGTGAAGCATTGCATGAAGGACAGATATGACTACTACTATAACCTGGAGACGGGACAGGGCACCTGGGAGGAGCCTGAAGGATTTGAACCCAATGGTGGCCAGCTCAGTAAAGAGGAAATCCAGGTACCCGCTGCTGCACTGCATAGTTTCACTACTCTATTATGCAATGATGCGTTAACATGCTGACATCCCAATGATGGGATAGATCTCCTTCTTGGTTTAACAATGGATTCAGTCATAAAGATTTTAAAATGACACTAATAATTTGATTAAACATTCACACTGTAGTTTTTAGAGTCAGTTTTTTGTTCTGAAAATCTTTAAAACAAGCCTTTCTTTCCTTTTAGAGTGTTGTCAGCTGTTTGACTGCAGAATACAACAGGGAGCAGTTATGGATGGCCAATGAAGCCTTGGTGACCCAGCTGCAGGCGAGGGTCAGAGGTTACCTGGTCAGGAAAAGGCATGCCCAGAGAATGGAGTATCTACGCCAGCAGGAACCACACGTCGTCAAATTGCAGGTAGTGTGTGGACCCACTATGACTGTTGTCAGCAATCCGATCAACTTCAGTGAATTTGCAAACATTATACTGACAGTATATGTTTCTATGTTTGCATCATTCTGGAAGGAAAATCCAAAACCAGATAAAGCACATAACATGTTTATTTAGAGCAGTGACGCCTCAAAGACAACACCAGATCAACCACCCAGGTTTAATCATCCATGCGCTGGTGTCACTGATGTAAAACACACAACTTACGTTTTTAATAATGCCCTTTTCTTTTCCTTTTTTTGCAGGCCTGCTGGAAAGGTTACAAACAAAGGAAAATATACAAAAACAGGATGAATTTGCTTCAGAAAAATGTTTCTTCGATTGTCAAGGTGATACATTTTGTTCATTTTTTTTTATAAAGAATCTATTCAAAAGCATACTTATTGAATGACTAGACGACTCTAAAGCTATGCACCCATTTCTTGTAAGTGAGCTTTATCACCAATCTCTAGAAATCCTCTGCCACAAACTGAAATAACCATCACAGATGGATTCAATTAATTTGTACCATTAACAACATGGCTGCCATATCAAATACCTGACATAAAACACTGATGCTTTTAGATCCAGGCTGTGGCAAAAATGTGGAAAGCCAAGCGTAGCTACAATCAGAGGTTGCAGTATTTCAAAGATCATGTGAGTAACACCACGAATCAACATCATGACGAGCATTCTTTGGATTTGGGTTGTTTGTTCCATGTTGTGTAAGACTCATTGATCTGTGTGTTTAGGAAAAAGAAATTGTGAAAATCCAGGCTTTTCTAAAGGCCAACAAAGCAAGAGATGACTACAGAACCCTAAGTGAGTCCAAAAGGCCTTTTACACTCCTGCAGCTGAGCTTTCCTGATATAATGTCACGATTCTGATGTGAGACTAGACATTGTCTGAGGTTTTCATGAAGTGAATATTTCAATATTTGTTTTAATTAATGTTTTTAAAATAAAAATCTATACTTGATGGATACATTGAAAATAAATGTCTTGACGTGTGTGTGTGTGTGTGTGTGTGTGTGTGTGTGAATGTGGCTTGCTTTTACTGACTTTCTTAAATGCTAAATCTTAGCTGGGGCCAAGGACCCTCCTCTGTCAGTGGTGCGCAAGTTTGTCCACTTGTTGGAGCAGAGCGCCCTGGACCTCCAGGAAGAGCAGGAAGTGACACGGCTTAGGGAAGAAGTGGTCACCAATATTCGCTCCAACCAGCAGATGGAGAAAGACTTGAACCTGATGGACATAAAGATTGGACTTCTGGTGAAGAACAGGATCACTTTGCAGGTTGGCAACCATTGTTTTTATGTGTACAAGGAAACTGATGTATGTTGAATGACATCATTTATAGCTTCTGGAATAGTGTCCTGTCTAGTTTAGCTGCTTAACTCATTTTGTGTTTATGTCTTTGAAAAAGGATGTTGTGTCTCATAATAAGAAAATGAAGAACAAAAAAAATAAAGAGAGTAAAGAGGACTTGACTGCAGGAGACAGACTAGGTATCAAGGGTCTAAGTAAAGGCAAAAGAAGGAAACTGGAGGCCTACCAACATCTCTTTTACCTGCTGCAGGTGATGCACAAATATATCTTAACTCCAACTTTCAATTATTTACTCGACTTAAAAGGTTTTATAAGATATTCATACTTATACATACACATTTCCTTTCCTTCCCCTTTAGACTAACCCACACTACCTGGCCAAACTGATCTTCCAGATGCCCCAAAACAAATCCACTAAGTTTATGGACACGGTGGTCTTCACCTTGTACAACTACGCGTCTAACCAGAGAGAGGAATACTTGCTGCTCAAACTCTTCAAGACGGCTCTGGAAGAGGAAATCAAGTGAGAACTGCAGCTAATCTTAAGTCACTATTTTCCTATTGTATTACTGTAAAGGTTACAATGTATTACAAATACATGAGGGACCATACGATCCTAAGAGTTGTTTAGAATTCACAAAACGCATGTGCACCAAGCTTTGTTTGTTGTTTGGCGGACAGTACTGTACCATCCTCCCCATGTGTCTCAGTTCTAAGGTGGACCAGATCCAGGACATTGTGACTGGGAACCCAACGATCATCAAGATGGTCGTGAGCTTCAACAGAGGCGCACGTGGCCACAACACACTCAGGCAACTGCTGGCTCCAGTAGTCAAAGACATTATTGAGGACAAGAGTTTAGGCATCAACACCAACCCAGTGGATGTGTATAAAGCCTGGGTCAACCAGCTGGAGACGGCTACTGGAGAGGCCAGGTGGGTGGAAAGACAGTGGGAGAACATATTGCTGACAGGGCAGTTTCCATCTGTATGTCACACGGTTTGCTAATTGCTATATATGGTCGTTTGGTGTATATGATGTGCCCAGTAGTCAGTTTTGGTGACCTTTGTCATGTTAATCGTTTATGGTAATTTGTATTGTTTTTATTACAAAAAAATGATTCTCTGCTGAGGGCTTATGGGTCATGTTGTATCCCATTATCTAGAACTCTTGTACATTGAGTCACTGCTCATGTTTTCCAAAGCATTTAAGTGTGAAGTTTAGTTATTTTTTTACACAGTTAGGACATTGATACCAAAGATGCCTGGCATTAAGCATACAGTAGCGAATGTATCAGTGTAAACACTTCATGGTGCGCTTTAGATATTATTTTGCAGGAATGAAAAGAAAAGCTGAATTTGTACCCACTGCGTGAATATTCACAAAAGCCCGTAATGAGCGTTACACATGCCTAACTGTTGTGTTATTCCTTCAGCAAGCTGCCTTATGAAGTGACTCCCGAGCAGGCCGTGTCCCACGAGGAGGTACGCAGCAGGCTGGAAGCCTCCAGTCTGGCGCTGCGGTCGGCCACAGATAAGGTGTTGAACTCCATTGTGTCCTCACTGGATAATATCCCGTAAGTTTTAAGAGCTGTTGAGTGTCGATGTCCGCCTATCCTCTGTATTATCTGTGACGGTACTGCTTGAGCATATGTCAGCATGAGTTTGTTGAATCTTTAGGGGCTTTTTTATATTAATAGGGAGACGTTTGTCATTGAAAGTGTTCTAACGAAGTTATCCAAGACTTGATGGAATTCAGTTTCTTTCTGTTAACATAACATAGAGGCGTTAGTGTGATGCATTGTAACACAACACAAAGCAATTAAATCAATAATACCTTTTGTTTAAATTACAAACTGTAATATGTTTTGAGACTGTGTAAGAGGTGTTTATTCCACTCTTGATGATATCATTTGTTATCGTGTTGTACTGGATGGCATTGTATTTTAAGCTGCCCCTGTTATTTTGTCCACCCACAAGTATTTTGCCACATTGTTGTTTCAACTGAAAATACCGTAAGTCAAGGTGCTTTCAAAGTGCAGTTGGATTCTTAAATCATGTCAAGTTTAGGTGGTGAAAGTCATGGAAAGGAAACAAAAACTAGTTCTTTGTCTTTACATGATTTAAAATCTATTTTCATGCTGCTGTTGAGTCTTTTTCTCTCCTATTTTTCAACAATACAATGAGAGCAATGTGACTAAAATAGGGCGAGACAGGATATGATCATATGCTTTGGTGTGTCATTTGCCATCATTCTGGTTGTTAAGCTTTCAGCTGCATTTTGGGACATGGTCATTAGATAACCATTGCTTTGGAGCAAGCAGTCATCGGGTCAGTTGCTCAAACACAGAAATACAACTCTGCTTTGTGCTTCATCAGCCACACCAATACTCATCTTTTCATTCGTTCTTTAAATTAAAAGAAATGACAAAAACAACTGAAGACTATATACCACTAGATGGTGCTATGAATATATTTATGCAAATATAGAAAAACTGAAAGCCATCAATACTTGCCGTCATCAATGCAAATATCCCCGTCATGAGCTTTCTCTACCATGTCTCCTATAGTATGTGAATGCATGTCGCTCTGTGTTTGATGTCCCATCAATGCCTTTTGTTTTGCATGTAGTTATGGCATGAGATACGTAGCAAAAGTTCTGAAGAACAGCCTCCATGAAAAGTTCCCAGATGCCTCAGAGGATGAGCTGATGAAGGTAGAAGCCCTCGGATGTATACGTATATATTTGTTTTTTTATTTCCAGCACAGTTTGTTAGATTTCTGTCCACACAGTCGTCTCTGAATCCTTTATTATTGTGAGCATGCTGAGGTGAGTGCAATTTCATTGAGCAAAAGGTGTTAATGATGCCTTCTCTTCTTTTCGTGACAGATTGTAGGAAACCTGCTTTACTACCGCTACATGAACCCAGCCATCGTGGCCCCGGATGGCTTCGACATCATCGACATGTCTGCAGGAGGGCAGCTCCACGTAGACCAGCGGCGTAACCTGGGATCTGTGGCGAAGATGCTGCAGCACGCTGCCGCCAATAAGCTGTTTGAGGGCGAGAATGCACATATGACTTCAATGAACACCTACATATCTCAGACGTATGAGAAGTTTAGGTAAGAAAGGCGAGATTAATATGTCAGAAATAATTGAGACTTATAACCACTAACTGCTGCTATTCCTCTTCTTTCAGGGTTTTCTTCCAGTCGGCGTGTGATGTCCCTGAACCTGAGGAGAAGTTTAATATTGATGAATACTCAGACATGGTGACTTTAAGCAAGCCTATCATCTACATCTCAATAGATGAGGTCATCAACACCCACTCGGTAAACGCAAGCAAAATGACTCTTGCGTCCTTTAGACCAGATATGAACTTACCAAACGTGTGTTTATTTAGATGTACAGGACTGATCACATCTGTATTTGTTCAGCTGCTTTTGGAACATCTGGAGGCCATCTCCCCTGACCACAATGACTTGCTGCATGAGCTGCTGCAGGACCTTGGCGATGTCCCTGATGTAGAGACATTGCTCGGTACTGTCATACACACATGTTTTACTTTTAGTCACAAGTTGTCTTTAGTGTGTTTACCAGCTTTACACGTTGTGTTCTATTTCAGGTGAAGGAGCGGTAGACCCAAATGACCCGAGCAGAGAGAGCGCTCTGAGCCAGTTGGCAAAGACGGAGATCTCCCTCACCCTAACCAGCAAGAACGAGCTGCTGGACGGAGACGACAAAGACATGAAGACTCTCATGACAAAGTACGTTTATTGTGAGAGGATGCCCAGACAAACTGCTTCATTCGAAGCCTGTGGTTAAGTTTGTCCAAAAGCGCAATTTGATGTCGCAATCATCTGAATTCTTATGTTATGATAATCTATAAGAATCAGGTGCCATGATCCAGATTATGACGTATACTTAAAACCATTACCTGAATCACACACAGTACTGAACACAGAGTTGGGGATTAGTAAGGCTGTCTTGTGATGCACTGTACTCAACTCTTCTTGACACAGCGTGCGTTTCTTTGCGGCTATCACTCAGTAGCGTGTCTTTGTTGTCTTTCCTGCTTTTCTATCGTTTCCTGTCAAAGAGGAAGAGGTGTGGTGGTCAGGGTTATCTTTCCGATAAACATGTATCCGTTTGGAAACACAGAGAGTTGGTCTCTTTCTTTCTCTTTGGCGTGACGGTTCACGGGGAATGACGGTTCAATTCTGCCGTGAAAACCGCTGCAGTTTGTGGCATCAGGCATGTTGCCTGTCTGGATACGAACAATCCTTCCCCAAACAGGTTTTCTGAAGTCAAGTCAGTGAAATAGAGTTGTTTCTGCCATCAGATGACAACAGCTTCATTGTTTAGTTTAGGTGACATTACGTATAACTGAAATGAAATAAACCCGTCGAGCTCTTCATGATTTTCTTATTCTCTGTGTGTGTCTCAGGACAAAAAAGCTTATAGTGGATGTGGTTCGGATTCAACATGGAGAGACCTTACCTGCAATTCTTGAGACCCCGGCTACTGTCTCACAGGTGATATTTTCTTCCATCTTGTTTTTTGTTACCCAAACGTACATGCACTGATGTTTGTGTTAAGTTCTAACAGCTTTATGCACTTCTTACACGACTTTGCACTTGAAGGAGTCTGAGCATACTAAGATTGTCGAGCGCCGGGCAGTCCAGGACGCTCTGACACCAGAAGGTCTGAAGAGCAGCCCAGCGGTACTGGAGGACAGCCAGCTGCCTCTTGAGCAGAAGAAGAGGAAGATCCTGAGGAACCTCCGGAACCTGGAGCAGGCTGGCGTTCTCACCGTCAGTAACAAATACCAGGACCTCGTCAACGACATATCGAAGGTACATAAGCAGCTCTTCATTCACACAGGACGATGCCTGCCTCCAATGCTACATGTGTTGTTGGGCCTGTTCAGCTTCTGAGATTGTTGAGTGCATTGACAGGACATCCGCTACCAAAGACGCTACAGACAGAGAAGGAAGGCCGAGCTCGTGAAGCTCCAGCAGACACTGACGGCACTCAACTCAAAAACAGCCTTCTACCAGGACCAGATGAACTATTACGATACGTACATCAAGACCTGCCTGGACAACCTGAATCGGAAGTGAGTTGTACCTTTTTACTTTGCTTAAACCTTTTGTGGATGAAGAGTTTTACAATAAATAATAATCCTGCTTCCTTTGTGGATGGTTTGATGTATGCGACGAGATTGCCTGTGATTTTTACTGATTTGTGTCTTTTGTTGGTCCAGGAATTCACGCAGATCTATAAAACTGGACAGCAAAGGAGAGAATAAGGGCAGTAAGAAGTGGAAGCCACAGTCTCTGAAGTACACTGCAGCACGGCTGCATGAGAAAGGAGTGATCCTGGAAATAGAAGGACTTCAGACGAACCAGTGAGTTGAGCTGTGCATCACTTTGACGGGTTTACATTACTAACATTTACTCCACCTATAGTGACGTTTCTGTTGTTAGGCTGTGACATAGAGAGACTCTTTGATTACAGTGTAGATGATCAAATCTATCACTGACCCAACCAACCTACCCGCCCGCCTCCATCATTGTTTCACATTAGCGTGTATAACCTTTCAACTTTGCTCAAAGAATCTTAACAAATAAGAAAGTACATACCATATCACACGTAAGGCACAGCCATTTTCTAGCCAGTGCAAGCAAGCAAGGCTTAAGCTTTTTCATATATTTTGTGTTTATACAATAATCTGTTTCCATTCATTCAGTTGTATCCATCTTCAAAACATATTCTTTTCTGTTCAAAATAAAAAGCTTGATTATGAAATGGTTTCTGATCACAAAACTGGATGCACGTTGTTACATTTGTTGTTCGAGGTATTGTTCAGTGAGACATCTGTCTTCAGGCTTCATCAGTTATTCTCAAAACATTACCATGCTCTTTATTGTTCTTCTGAGATTTAATGATAAACTAAATTCTAGAAGATATGAATAAAATGATGACATATCATGTAAAAAGAAAGAGACTTGAATGTACTTTATTTTATTTTTTTTCCTACAATCAGACGTTTGGAGTCCATCCAAGCAAATTTAAGCTCCTAATATAATTTTCTATTACTGCAATAATAGGACACAAATAATGTTAAATGATGATTGTGGTTTTGTGCTGTGCCACTCTTTTTCATTAATCTCATGTTATTTCCTCTTTCTCTTCTTTCAGGTTAAAAAATGTCATGTTTGACATTTCGCCCACTGAGGAAGTTGGGGATTTTGAGGTGAAGGCAAAGTTTATGGGAGTTGAGATGGAAAAAGTCCAGCTTCATTTCCAGGTAAACATTAACCAAGTGTGTCAGAAATTCATGAAATAAAGCAGCTCGCTAGTCGACACTAAACCTTGATGACGGATGGTTAAATGTCCATTTCCACTCATCGGACTCCGAGCAGGAAATATCACAGAAACAAAGCAAACATTTCCCGATGTAGACTACAGCAGTGGACACATTTGTTGTAATTCATTCTCTGTATGCATTTTTGTATCGAGTGTGAACAAACATTAGATATATAGCAGACCAGGCTGTAATGTCCGGGCCACAAAGTGTTTAAAACAGTCACTGAAAATGTCTTTTAAAGCACGGTATTACAATTATCTAATCTACCACCATGTACAAATCTGCCAAAGTAGCACCTCGTCTCTATGAATGAAAAGTTGAAAAGCTTTTTGTGTGTTTGTTTCTAATTGCATCTATTTGTGTTTTGTGTCCAGGACCTCCTTCAGCTGCAGTATGAAGGCGTGTCCGTTATGAAGATGTTTGACAAAGCCAAAGTCAACGTCAATTTACTCATCTTCCTCCTAAACAAAAAATTCTATGGAAAGTGAGGAAGTGAAGAACAAGTGGGAGAAAGCAACAGGAGCGGGAGTGGAAAGAGATTGTGCCTTCTGACAGTACTGAGTTTGTGAACAAAAAATTGCATTTAGTCAGCAAACATCAGATGGTGCAGGACAGCGTTGTTTCCTTTAATTATAATTTCATGGATCACACCAATTAAATGTTGTTCATCTAAAGGTTTCCGTGTTGTATTTTTCCATGTGGTAATTGTAAATGTGTATTTTTAAGAATGAAATTAAAATAGTGTTAATGTTTTGTATGTAGAAGCTAGGAAACCCACTGCAAGTGTTACCTTGTACGTTGAACAAACTGTCTATTAGTTCAGAAATGGAGCTCGGGAGCAACTTTCCAGCCTGTATGGCTGTTTGAAATACTGTAGTTTACCAGTGCCTTTTAATAAGGAGACATGCTTTAATTAACAAAACATCTAAATATTTTAAAAGCTACAACTGATGTATTTTCAGTATATAAGTGATTTATACTGTTTAAACAATGTGCATAATAAATTCCACATGTCTACAGTCATTTGTTGTTTCTTTGTGTGTCAGACATATTATCAGTATTATTATCGCTCTTTCTCAGTTGTAATATCTGCCAGCCTTCCACTTCTTTGAAGACAAATATTTTCATCTGCAGAACTGGTACACATTGTTTCAGTGTAGTGGGGAGGAGATGTGCAGCGAGGGGAGGCGGAGTATCATCCACTCTGCAATAACCTGTTGGATTCTGGCAGAAAAACACTTCAGTGGCTTCAGACAAACGGATCATTTCAACCCACATGCAGGTGTTAGATTTCTGGAGGACATACAGTGAAGTCATGGTTCACCTGGCGATAGCGTTGGTATTGTTTTCCCTCCAGAGATCAGCACTCTCCTCCCAAAATGGTAAGTAGCTTTCTGAACCATAAACTATTTAAAACTGATAGTTCATAACTGATTATTGTATGATTGTGTATGACTGCAGCCTTGTACTCTGCTGGGTTTTACAAATGACCTGTTAACATTTAGGCATAGTGTATTTGTACCACCCCTCTAATTAAAAGTAAATGTGGCAACTTGTTGAAACGGTTCCTTTGTCTGAATGACACCGTCGCCCATCATTTCATAAGTCATATGTCTCTGCATTAATTACAGTGGCCACGAGTATCGGAAATGCTGTTTACGCAGGAATGACATTGCATTCACGTTTCCAACATGCCTGGACAGATTAGTGACGGAGACTGCAAGAATTTCCCAGAGAACCCTAAAACATGCTTTCTTTTTTAGAACTATCGTCAAATTATTTGTAATTTGGTGAGTCTGGGAGTCGACACAGCAGGCCATGGACTGGTGGACAATAACTCAATAGGCCGATACTTTCTCAAGTACTCACCACATTTTTGTTGATGGTTAAGCTGTTGCTGATATAATACTTTATATTGTTTCACAAGTAGGACATTTTGGGCAGGACTTTTACTTGTAAAAGTATTTTTTAGAATGCGGTTTTACATTTTTCACTTAAGGACATTATTTAAATAGTTCTTCCAATACCACTGGTCGGGGGAAATGATGAACGTGTCACTAAAGAATCTTCTGTGCATCTCTCTCTCTTAAAATGAGATGATTAATACTGAACTCATTTTGACTCTGCTAATACGTTAAAGATGCGTCGTGCTGCATCATGTATCTGTGAAAAGTCAGAGGTTATGAAAACATTCTTGTCAAGAAACATGTTGCCCAAATAATGAAAACCGTTTCTCTTATTTCTTGATTTATCTACAAATGAAAAACATAAACTGTCTGTACCTTAGATTATCCAGAGTAACAGACCTTTCACATTCAAAGACACACAAAAAACGAATCTGCAAAGATACCACTAGAGATACGTGCAAGTGAAAATTGGGTAACTTAACACTTTAAAAAGTGTGGGTAACAGTGCTGTTTATTATAACCCATTTGCACTTCAGTCAGAATGGACTATTGTGCAAAGAATGTGTCACATGACCACTTCTGATTCTGCGCCGTTTCCTTGTGTCTCTTCTAAGGCTCAGCGCTCTTCCCACGGACGTTCGCCGGTCACTTTGAAACAGTCACAGATGAACACATTGACCTGTCCGCGTTGGACAGTTTGAGGGATGACGAGGGGTCTGGCTCCGGGTCGGAGCAGGAGCCGGTGAAAAGACACAGTCCCCACCGCCACCCCAAGAAGCACTATGTTGTCTCGGAGGAAACTAAAGGTTTCCTCCAGGGTCGCCTGGCAACGAGCTTTGTTCCCACCGTTTACACCCTCGTCTTCATCGTCAGTGTGCCCCTCAACCTTGTAGCCGTGGTGATGTTCATGCATCACGTCCGTCCCAGGAAACCGGCGGTGATTTACATGCTGAACCTGGCATGTGCTGACCTGCTGTTCGGCCTGCTCCTTCCCTTCAAGATGGCCTACCATTATCATGGCAACAACTGGATCTACGGCTCCTTCATGTGCAGAGTTGTCACAGCAGCTTTCTACTGCAACATGTATTGCTCAGTCCTGCTCATGACGTGTATCAGCATTGACCGTTTCCTGGCGGTGGTTTACCCCATGAACTCGCTGACGTGGCGCAGCCCTCAGACAGCTACAGCCGTGTGCGCTGCCATGTGGCTGTTGGCCCTCGGGGGAGTATCCCCTCTCCTCATCTCTGAGCAAACCATGTATTTGTCAGACTTGGGCATCACCACCTGCCATGATGTGCAGGATGTGGAAACACTACAAACGTACTATCTTTACTTCTTCCCCATCTACTCCTCCGTCTTCTTCTTCATCCCGCTCGTCTTCACTGCCGTTTGTTATGTCCGTATTATTCAGGCTCTGGCAGCAGCCAATGTGGAGAACCGCTTCAGGAAGACTCGAGCCATGGTGATGGCTGCGGTCGTGCTGGTGGTGTTTGTGGTCTGCTTCACCCCCACCAACATCATCCTGATGGTTCACTACGTTCAGCTGTCCCACAAGTCCAGTGACAGCTCCTACCAAGCCTACCTGCTCTCTATGTGTGTAGGAAGCCTCAGCTGCTGCTTGGATCCAGTCCTGTATTACTTTGCCTCCTCTCAGTGCCAGAAGCAGGTGGCAGCGCTGCTCGGATGTCGGCGACTGGCACAAGCGAAGAGCATCTCAGGAACACAGAGTACAAGCAGCAGCGAGCGGAGAGACAGCAGCAGGTCATGCAAGATGGAGAGCATTCAAACTGGCCTGGGGAGCCATTACAGCAGGCTGGTGGCTTAACTCCATGGACATGGGATGCGACACTTTTCAATCCTGTACTTACAGTGTAATATATCAGAGTCCATGTATGTAAACAATGCAAATGCTTGGGTTGGATGACAAGAGTGTGTCCAGTGCCTGGCAGTGCTGGACATCTGTCCACTTAAATTAGCTTATTGGATAACCAATTAGCTTTTTGTTATGTTGCTATCACAAAATATATCCACCGGTATCACAGTGTTTGTGAAATGAAACAAACATATCAGAGAGCATCACATGTTCTGCCATTCTTTTCATATTGTTGTTTCATATTCTTGTTTTCAGTGAATCATAGGATATACACAGTTAATAATAATAGAGTTTTAATCTGAAAGACATTACAAGTTATGTAGTAGCTGCATTATTGTTGGACAAAAATCTGCTATAGGTTTTGATAAGTATACATGTGTATATGTAAAATAAGTAATAAATTGAACTGCACTGGCATTCATAACACATACATATATATATATATATACATATATATATATTTCAATCAAAACAAAACTACATTATACATATTTTGCTTAATACTTGTGTTGCTGTATCTCCATCTTTTTTATTGCTGCTCACTCTGTGCTCTGTTTGTCATCGGGGCAGAGCTCTGAAACAAAACAAAAACAAAAACTTTAAGAGAAGAGAGCAAACATTTCCTCAGCATCACGGAAAATGTTGGCAGCATTTCCATTTCCTCACCATGTGCATTGTACTTCATGCACTTCAAGTTTACTGAACAAAAAAACTGTGTAATCATATCTACATTTAGCATTTTATAGTAAAACATCTCCATCTTGTGGCAAGTTGTGTGTGAGTTGCAGTGTGCAGTTAAGCACAGTTTTGTCACTGACCTGTTTTACCATCGTAGCTGTGGAAGTTCTCTGGGAAGCTCAGACACCCGACTTGTTTCTGGAAAATCTCAACATCTTTGGGATCTTTTTTTCCAGTTCTCGCTGATAGAAAGGAGAGATTTTAAAAGGAGTTGCCACATTTGAAACTCTGACCAACTGCGTTTAAACCAATGAGGAACGTACTGAACTGCAGGATGTATCGACCGGTGGTGTCCCCATTTCGAAAGGTGTCTGTCCACAGCAGGCAGTCAGAGCAAGTCTGTAGAATATGTCCTTTGTGATCTGAAAGATTTTCTTGAAAAGGGGAAAACAGAACGACTTACTATTCTGTAAGATTATTTATATGGAGATAGCTGCGGTGGATATACTATGCTCGTATAAATCCTGATGATATCATGCTATAGAAATAAGCTGCTTCTTCTCATATGGTACTTACTATGAAATGTGGTGGCAATGCCCGAGACTGTTGCATTAACCTCCCCAGAGATGCACCGATCGCTGAGAAACGAGAACATGCAGTGACAGAATTTAGTTTTTACAAGCTAGAAATTGAACATGCTGTTTGAAAAGGCTAACTATTAGAATATTGTGCTAGAAACAATATTCAAGGATGATTCTGCCCAACATATTTAATGAACCAAATCACCAAACTTACAAGCAGTTATCTCCCCAACGTAACGTCACAACTTGACTGTCAGAAGTGGGAGACAAGTCTATCCAGGAGCTTTTCAGAGACTCCAGTGCCTTGTGGTAGGGCTTGGGGTCACCAGCTCCCATCACATACACCCACTTTCCAAAAACCTTTACATAGAAAGTCAAGATGCATACAACTATATAAAAAATATCTGAGTGTACTGATTGGAGATCTGCTTTTAAAATAAAATCACATATCATTGGGATAAATAAGATGGAGAAAACCTACCAGTTTGGGGTCGTCTGGTATAAAAGGTCTGACCAGGTCCTTACAGTCGGGTGCAGATGCAGCACTGAGGGAAGTGAGAGCCAACAGAAACACAGCAGCAGGCAGAGCCATGATCAGACAGAGAGGAGGATGAGATGCAAAGAGGGAGAGTCGGAGAGTCGGCAGCACTGCAGAGGATGTCGCTGAAGCTGCAACAGAAAACCTCTAACGCTGATACATTTCCCCTCTGGGTTTTCAAACAAAAAAAAAAGTAATTGTGCAAGTGCTAATAATGGGGAGGAGGGGGTTTCCAGTAAAGGCAACTACAATGCAGATTTCTTTAGTTCAGCGTTGAATGGCCAGCTCAACAGTCCTCTGTTGCCCGTAGCGTTGCCCCTGAATGAACTCAGGCAAAGTGCCAAGGCTTGTCTCCGACTGCTGAGACATTTAAAAAGGCCCCGAGGCGGCTTTTCTTCAGTTGAGTGAAGGTTATTTCTCTGTGGGTCTGAGTGGACTCCTTGTGGCGACAGTTTAAAAGTTTGGCGTCGTCTTTCTCCCCCAATACCAGAGATGTTACCCAGCAACCGTCTTTGTTGAAGTTTCTGGGAACGGTGGTGCATTTGGGAAGAGGTGTAGAAGTTCTGATGGAGCGTTTATTCTTGATTCTTTGGATTTAATTGAGTGTCAGGCATCTTCTAATGTATCTTCTAACCAAAGACTTTTCCTGAATAACGGTAGAAATAAATGACTGGAACACAACACAGCGGGAGACGGAAAGCTGTTTTATTTACTTCACACAACTAGTTGGAAATAGTTACTCAACTATTCACAGATTGTTAAATTCATTTGAACGAGGCATTGCAGTGTATTTTTCCGTTATTACTGTTTCTGCCAGAATCTGCTTAAACTATTCATATATCACATTTCTTAAACTAAATTATGACCGGTCAAACAGCAAAGTAGAGACACAGTCATTAGACTACACAGCCACAGATCTAACATGACATTACACCAACAGGCCTTGAACTCATTGCTGCTGCTGAAACCAGCTGTAACCGGACTAATGAAAAGATACTCCACAGCGCATGCAAATCACATTACAACACTATTGAGTAATGTTCAACTGGATGTGTTTGGGTGGGTGCATGCTGTTCAAAGGGCTATGACATCTCTTTGCTCTGCTTTACTTTGCAGCAGGCGCAACATCGGTTTTATTATTCTCGGCAGCAGGTGAAGCAGGGGCCCTGTCATCTGGACACAGATCTGAAATAGGAGAACATCATTAATTGGGAAAGAAGGGGGCATGAAGATAGTGTGCTTTGATGATTTTATTTGGTATGAAATACAGAGCACAATTGACAGCTGACCTGTTCCTCCAAAGTGGTACTCTGGGAGGAATTTAAGACACTCGGCCTGCTTCTTGAAGGTTTCTAACTCGGATGGCTCCAAAGTGCCGTTACGTGCTTTAAAAGAGAAGCCAGGGGAATAAAACAGGGAGGGTGAGGTGGGGGGAATAAAGAGAAGCCAGAGGAATAAAACAGGGAGGGTGAGGTGGGGGGAATAAAGAGAAGCCAGAGGAATAAAACAGGGAGTGTGAGGTGGGGGGAATAAAGAGAAGCCAGAGGAATAAAACAGGGAGTGTGAGGTGGGGGGAATAAAGAGAAGCCAGAGGAATAAAACAGGGAGGGTGAGGTGGGGGGAATAAAGAGAAGCCAGGGGAAAGAGGACAGAAATAAGAAACAATTGACCAAAATATTTTCACATGAATATTTTTTATCAAGTTCTTTTGAGGGGGAAAGATTGCCTTACTAAAGAGGAAAAGGTATCGTCCCTTTGACTTGCCGTCGGAGAGGTGGGTGGTGTCTTCGGACAGGAGGCAGTCGGGGCAGGTCTCATAGTACTTCCCATCATGATATGAAGTGTGACCATTGATATTAACTGTGACACATTAGAAAAACAAGGCTGCATCACCCGCATAAAAATGACACGCCATAGAAAGAGCAGTGATGAGTCGGGGTGTAACAGGAAGATATTGATAGAGATAGTTACAAGTGGTGTGACTGGTCATCTCTGAGATGGTGGCATTGGCTAACCCCTGCAGGCATTTATCTTCATTTCTGTAACAGTAAAAACGAAACAAGATAAAGGAGCAACGATCCACATCTATACCTTTGAAGATACACTCCTAGCCATTTGTATGTGAGCGAAAATGGAACATGACAATATGTCTGCAGTGTCCTTACAGGCGGTCGGACCAGTAGATGGACATGACGCCGCTGTCTGAGGAAGCAGACAGTTCCACCCAGGAGCTGTTCACCGTCTCCAGGTCGTTCTTCAGGCCGGGCTGGTCCCACGACCCCACATGGAGCACCCACTTCCCATAGATCTGACACAAACACAGAGGCAAGACATCCACACAACTCACTCACATGAGTTTAAAGAAGAAAAAAAAGTTGTTGAAGAGAGAGAGAGATATCGTTCCTTTATTTTGCCAGTTTAATTCTAGAGGGTGTCATGTTGTTGAGATTGAAGATGTACTCCCTTAGCAACTGGATGTGCGGGTTTGTTTGCAATATGATCAAAATCTCATAAACAACTTAATGGAGCTTGTTTTATAAATGACTTCATATTGGTTTATTTTTTTGGATAAAATACTTTTGTTTATCTGCTAAGAATTGCAATTTAATTAAAATTGGAAATTTCGACTAAACATCTAAAGTTCTTTGCTTAATTTTCTGTTAAGAGCTACATAGCCTTGATAAACAAAACATATCAATATGCATGAGACATTGGATATACTTGAGCTTTACTCATGTAAAACGATACACAAAGATAATATATAAAACAGATTGGCTTGTGCACAAGTACTTCTATGCTTAAGAGTGATAGAATGAATTACCAATTGCGTTAAGAGCCTGAGTTCATTTTAAACACCATGTAGCACATTTGAATCTTTACACCAAAACAAAAGCTATTCAAGTTATATTAACACACAGTGCTGTGCTACAAAGCCTCCTCACATATGACCTCAGCTCATAACTAATTGTTGCTGATACTCACAGGGCTGTGGCTGTCCAGTACCAGAGGCTTAACCAGCTCTTTGCAGTCCGGTTCAGATGCAGCACCCAGGGAGGTGAGAGCCAGCAGCGCTATAACCAGCTGTGCATCCATGGCTCGAGACAGCAGGCAGCCAGAGAGGAACACTAATGTCAGGGATCCTGCCAGCTAGAGTCTTCTCAAAACAACCAGGGGAAGTGTTCTGAAACAGTGGGCTGGGCCCCCCCCCCCCCCCACACACACACACACCATCATTTTTCACATCCAGTCAGCAAGGGCTTGTCCTAGTTATTCCCATTGCATAACAGCCAGCTGGCAGAGTCTGAATAGCAAGACCCCTGCTTCTTTCAATATGTGAACACACCCCAGCACAGAGTCACACACAGGCACAAAAGACAGAAACAATAAAAAGAAAGACACACACACACACACACACACACACACACACACACACACACACACACACACACACACACACACACACACACACACACTTGTTGAATGTTGAAACGTTACAAATACCTCCTAGAAGTATACCTTTGTTTAATAAGTCGTTGAACACACACAAGATGGTCTTTGACGTCTAATAGCTGTTGGTTTCCTCTTGGAATGTGAGAGCTTACATAACATGTTCTTTGCTTTTTTTGTAGATTGAAGGAATCATTAATAATAGTGATAAAAAATATGTCATGTGTTAAGTCACAGTTTAACAAAATACTTAACGTGCTTCCTGTGAAACAGTGTAGAAGTGTATAAATGGGGGATGGGCTAGTGTTTGTCTGCAAAATGCCATCGTGAATATTGGGTAATAAATCACCAATTACAATTCATGGCCACATATCGAGACGGTTTGATCTGTAAAACAGGGACGGTTCTATCGAACAAGGTGGAATGTGTTCTATGAGTTGGGTATGTGGGTATATTTTGGCTCTTTGGTAAAGATCTGCGTTAAACCTTCAAAGATACAGTGAGGGGAGGTTATGTAACACACACATGCAGTACTGTATATTCCATTATGTTGTTACCATCTATCTCTTCCTCTTGGGAAAAAGTGCTGCAAAAGTTGCTCACAGCCATGTAAATGTGTTGCTTTCCGTCCTTCAAGGGGCTCTCCAACAAGTAGGCAACAAGAAAAGACTGGTGTTGAGGTCGAACAAGAGTTGCATTCATGAGACAGTCAGCCTGTCCACAGCCCTGCTTAGTATTTCCATATTTGACTCCCATAACAAGCATTTTCTTTACAGTCTATAACAACTGCTTTGAGTCATAAAAGCTCTCACTGGAGACGAGCAGTGTTGGCCATTAATGCCAAGAGCCAGACAGTACAAACAGATAGAAGCATACTGAGAGGTGTTCAGGGGATCAGATAATCATATTTCATATGCTTTTGTATTTGTACAATTACATGTAGACTTTACCTTTTATACCTTTGTGTAACTTTGGTACTATGTCTACATGTCTCGCCTATGGAAGTATGCATGTATGGGCAAGGAGGCTCCCTGTCTAGCTGGAGCTGTCTTGTACCCTTCGTGACTCTGAGGCTGAGACCAGCCATCCTACGAAGGAAGCTTATTTCGGCCGCTTGTATCCCCGATCTCATATTATATAATATGTGTTTGTGGTGTTGCGGGGCAGACTGAGTTGTACCTTTGTCCTTCTTTGGAATTGACCAAGGCGTTGGTCAACTACAAATGGACTTGTGCCCTTATTGATATATCTTCTTTAAAGATAACAGAATCTCTCTTTCACATGCAAACATGTTCTTTTTTATTGAGCTTTATATCCATGAAAGAAAAAGTCATTCAAGTGGTATCCATCATGATTGATGATTCTGACATTCAGTGTGGAATTAGTGTGTTCAGTTCTCTTTAACACAGCAATCTAGCATGATTATTAACTTCAACAAGCTCAGTAGCTATTTGCTTTCAGGCAGCGACAAACTTAAAAAAGCTCTCTCGCTCTTGTCTCACATTGACTCCCCCTGCAGAATGGAAAACATGTGTTCCCTTCACATCTATCAAGACATCTGTGATACACACAAGTGTTCGTGGGAGTTTACACACATCTAAGAGAGCATACTTGAATTCAATTTGGCTCGTAGAGTAACTTCAGGTCTCTATTGTTCTTCCTCCTTTACGTCCGTGGCAGCCGCCTTCTCATCAGGACACATGTCTGAAACGGAAGAAATCAATTTGATAAGTGCCTGAATAAATTATACATACAGTACTCCTCAGTGTTGTCCGTTTAGTTGTGAATCAGCATCTCACCTGTGATTCCTCCAAAGTAGAACTCTGATGGGAAGTTGAGGCACGCAGCCTGTTTCTTGAAAACTTCCAGATAAGGCTCATCCAATTTCCCAGTCCTTGCTGCAGGGCAGTGGGAGGGGGAGGGGGGGGGGGGGGGGGGGGGAGGGGGGGAGGGGGGGGGTTAATGTTAACAAATTTGAAAATTTGAGATGAAAATGAGTTTTGACAGAAAAGCTGACAGTTACAGACAGCTGTGAACTCACTGAAGATGTAGATGTTTCTGCCATTACTGCCTCCCGCTTTAATCACTGTGTCTGTCCAGAGCATGCAGCCGGGGCAGGCCACCAGATGCATCCCAATATGCTCATGATCAGAGGCGTTATAGTGAACTGTTAGACATAAACACAAGATTAAAACATTGTTTACGCATTTTAACTGTGGATTAAAGCACATATGACAATAGGGTTCATCATTTACTTACATGTCACCTTGGTGGAGTTAGTGAAGGTGAAGTGAACGCTTCCAGTATGACATTTTCCATCCCTTGTAAGGAGAGGTAAACATAATGAAGATTTAAAACTGGAGTAAGTCTCAGCAGCTGTAGCTTCTGCATTAATTGCCTTAAAAATATCAACATTCATTTTCAAATGATGATCAACAGTTACACTCTGTCTCCCCAGCGAAGGGTCATGTCATCGCTATCAGGTATGGGTGAGATTTCGATCCATGAGCTGTTAATAGTTCTAAGCTCGTTCAGGTGCTCTTCGGTGTCTGATGTTCCTACATGGAATATCCATTTTCCAGTAACCTAGACACAGATGTGCAGAAACAAATTTGTACTCAAAGAAGAACTCTTAATCAAGAGATTTTGGAGCTCTCAAACCCCAGATGTTCATGAACACATCACCAAAAAAAGGAAACAACAACAACAAGTTATAATTAGGTGAGGTTAAATCATGCAAAACCACCAGCGTGGTCTTTTAAAGCAAAGACAACTTGAATCTGCTGGATGTAAATGCTGAGGGGAACGTACCTGGTTTCGATCCTCCAGACGTTTAATCAGCTCTTCACAGTCTGGATCAGATGCTGCAGTCAGATAGGAGAGAGCCAGCAAAGCTAAACCAAACTTAACAGACATGATTAGAGGTCAAAATCACAGCCAACTGGACACCACAGCAGAAAAAGAACAACTGTTTTCCTGCAGGAAGGCCACCCCGAAGACTAGCAGAGAGGAAGTTAAATATACATTGGGCTGTGGGGGTGTGCGTGGGATGAGACCATGTTGGGGCGTGAACGACAGTAAACGGAGGGATTGTGTAATAAATAGTTCAAATGCCTCTTTGAAGAGACCAAAGGGTAAATGCAATGTTTAATAAATTGCTCAGACTCCCTGGGTGCACACCTTACAATACTATTCAAAGGATAATAATAATAATAATAATATTTTATTTATATAGCACCTTCAAAAACAGAGTTTACATCGGGCTTTGACAGACAAAGCAGCAAAAGCAAGGCAACAACAGAAAGCTCAACAGTGAGGCCCAACAAAGCACGACAACTAAGGTAAGAGTTAAACCCGGAAAAAACATTACAGTAGATGAAACGAAAAAAACAAAAAAAAAAACAATTGGTAAGATAAAAATATATGAAGAAATAAATAAAAGTTTGTAAAAATATTTAATAACATCAACAAATAAAATAAGCAGCAAAGCGACGACATTACATAAAAGCCAGTCTGTAAAAACAGGTTTTAAGAAGTGATTCAAAAGAGATCGCTGATTCTGCGAGCCTCATCTCCTCAGGCAGCTCGTTCAGAAGGCGAGGGACCCTGATGGCAAAAGCTCGGTCACCTTTAGTTTTCAGCCTCTGGAACAGCCAGAAGTGCCCCACCTGAGGATCTTAGGCTGCGAGCTGGCTCATAGGGGGGCAACATTCCCTCTATATATGTTGAGGCCAGACCCATACGTGCTTTAAAAATGATCAGTAAAATCTTAAAATTAATTCTAAAATGAACAGGGAGCCAGTGGAGAGAGGCCAGGATTGGGGTGATGTGATGTCGTCTGTTAAAACCAGTGAGAAGCCGAGCTGCTGCGTTCTGAACTAGTCGGAGGCGAGAGAGTAACTTTTGGTTGATGCCAGAGAGAAAGGAGTTACAGTAATCAAGTCTTGAAAAGATGAAACCGTGAATTACTTTTTCCAGGTCAGGGTGAGAGAGAATTGGTTTGATTTTGGAAATTGTTCTAATTTGAAGAAAACAGGACTGGACACACTTAACCCCAAGTTGCTCCTGTAGCTGTGAATGTTGTATGAATGTTGTCAGGTGGCGCTCTGCCATCAGTATATGAATGGGTATCAATGGGTGAATGATGACATCTAGTGTTAAAGCACTTTGAGTGGTCGGAAGACTAGAAAAGCGCTTTATAAGTACAGTCCATTTACTATTACATTTTCAAAAGACTATTTAAAGATTATGACAAACTATACTATGACATTCTGATGACTTTGTTTATTGACAAACCATACTACTTAATTTGGTATATTTACTTTGCATGCTATATACTACCTTACTATGACTATTTTATGCCAAACTATTATTATTTTACGATTATAACATACTATACTATATCTGTATGAAATACTAAACTTGACTTTAACTTAATTACAAATGGTCATGGCATACTATACTATTCCATTGTGTATAACATTTTTTGGCTTACTATCTACGACTATCTACTTTTATACTTTTATACGGCCTACTGACATTTTTATGGCATACAATATGATGCCATTTAATGACTTTCATGACAAATTATTCTTATGACATTTTTCATGACTTTTCTAATGACAGACTATACTATGACATTTTGATGGCATACTATACAATGACTTTTTCACTACGTTTTTTTATTACATCGTATACAATTCCATTTTAAGGCATTTTTATTGCATACTAAAGTATGATTTTTTCATGACTTCTACAACTAAAACACTTCTACTACAATAGCTACTACAAGAACTGATACTGCTATAGTAAGAATTATTACTAATACTAGTAAAACTAATACAACACCTACTTCTAGTTGATTTGATAGTGAACAAATGTGAGTTCCATGCGCTCCAATGCTATCATGAGTTTGGTAAAAGACCAAACCGGGGGGGGGGGGGGGGGGGGGGTAAACAGATATGCATTTATTAGCATATTCCCACCTCCTAAAATGAGATAACTCTGTTTACAAGAGCAACATTACAACACTGTATTTATGAAGTTGGTAATGTGAAGCAATGACAGAAATAGTAGACTGAGTTGATCGGTTGATCCACATCCAGCAGTGCCAAAGCTAGCTGTGACATATCATTTTCTACATTTTACATTTCCAACAATTTCTTATTAATGTTAATATTCACGAATCTTAAGACTCTGTAGAAAATACTCCGTTCAATAAATGTTTTTTATACCTCACTCTGTTCTACGGCTTCTTAGACTAACTGATGTAGCAAACTGTTATAATGGATGATTGCAGTGGCAGCACTGTGGTGTCAGGTGCGACTGTGTGGCATCGGCAAATGGTTTACATGGCTCACAGGTCAGGTAGGAGGGCCCCTTTGCAGAATTAAGCTTCGGGCCCCAGGGAGGTCAGGGCGTGCCCTGGATGTTTACAAAGTCATACCAACATTCTAACATGATCTTATTATGAATATTCGTAAAGTGACGTCAGCTATCTTAATATAGACATGCAAGACATCACTCACATTATTATTATTATTATTTTCAAGTGTCTTTTCTGTAGTTTGTGGGGGACTGGGAGCTGTTTCCGCGTTGTCCTAGTGTGTGCAGTCCCCACAATACAGACAGCAGCTTGAACTGTTCTCACAAATGAAGAGAGCGGACACTTTGACGAAGGGAAGAGAAGCTTTATACTAGCATATTCAAAACCCATGAAATACTTCTCTGTGTATTTACAAAAACATAATACAAGATTAAAAAAGAGAAAATTAACATCACAAATGGAGTCCCACATACTGCCACAAAACAGAAAACATGTTCCAATTTACAAATGCATCTTCTTGTACTCCCAATTATGGCTTCAATCTAACACAAAAACTAAATAAAATATCTCTGTTCAGCTGTGATGGTGCATCATCAGTCCATCTCACTCTTTGCAATAATTCTCTCCAGATTTTCTTTAAATAATAATAATATCAAATACACGTACAAGACAGAGGAGCTACATGTGTGAGCTGTACACTTTGCAGTAAGGAATAGGAGAGGAGAATGTTCACAGGCATATCAACCTTTTCTACATGATGATAATACATCTTGGGCAGTGAAAAAAAATGTAAAACATCAATTAAAAACAAGCATATTTTTGCTTTCTGTACCAACTGACCTTTCACATCACGATGAGATCACAGTTTATCCGGATGGCAATTAAGTATGAGTGAGCAAAGTGACTTCATAAGTTTCTGTCTTACAGTTACCACTCTTACTGTTCATCGGTCTTTCTTTTCTCTCTCTCTCTCTCGTGAACATCTTATGTCCAGAGAATGTGGGCCGTTGTATCAATTGTGCAACTGTGACTCCAAATATGTAAAAAGATAAATCACTTGGATAGATGTTTAAATGACTAGAGATGAGACGAGGCCTCGGCAACAAAAAAACAACATTACAAATCGTATGACAACATGCGCAGGTTCAGTGTCCCCTCTTGTTTGATAACATAGTCACATGAAAAAAATCTTGTACAGTCAACCGAATGTAAAATCTTCCAAAGGGAAACTCATACTGGGGGAGTTTTTCATAATTAAGAAAAACTTTTGAAAGTCTGTTCTATGGGACCGTTGTGCAGATCCTCTTTCCCAGTGTTATCCTTACTGCTCTCCCAGCAGCCAGCAAAGGGACTGATTTAAAGTGAGACTATGCAACTTTTGAAAGTTAAAACACATTCTTCCTCTCCAAAACATTAAGTGAAATCCATAAGTACTAAAACTCCCTATTGGTCAACCCAGCACACTACGGCCTTACCAACAAAAGTTACATAGTTTTGCTTTAAGCATTAAACAAACCTCTTTTTGTCTACCATTCAATGTGACTTTATTCAAAATGCAGACAAATAATTCAGGTTGTGCGGAGGCCTTTCTGCAAATCACCATGAAAGAGCTGACTTTGAAGGGCTCTGACTTTCCACATTTGTGGCTGAGTTTGGGAATTTAAAATAAAAAACAACCCATCGTGTAAAACATGACACACAATGTTAGCGGTTGGAAAGATTTAGAGGACACAAACGTTGAAAAGAACCTCCTGGTATGATTGTGATGTCTCTCCAAGTCTCTTTTCATAATTTCAAGAAAAGACAAAAGATGTAAAGATATTACATGTGACAACCAGTTAGATTAATATATATATATATATATATATATATATATATATATATATATATATGCAAAAGGCGCATTTTTCACTGTCTGTGACTGGAGCGGGTGCACGGTCCCATACACACTGTTTGCAAATATACAAAGAGTTCTCCTCCAGGTTGTTTCAATTTGGTTGCTTTGTACAGTCTCATAGTTGCAGAGGAAGAACTGATGAATGTAGCAGAGTCACCACTTTGAACGGGAGAAGCAATAGGAGAGAAGAGACGTGGGCAGAAACAATGGAGGGGTGGGGGGGATAGTAAGAGGACAGGGCCTAGGGCAAATGTCCTAACTAGGCAGGTGGTGTTGGTGGTGGAGGAAGAGTCACTGGCCTAAATGACATCACATCCCGTCCGTCTCTCTGCTCTTTACTGATCCAGGTTACGGGGCGACTGAACCAAACCTGCTTCCAGAGCCTTCACACGCTCATCGTCATGTTCGGAGAATACTGCAAAGATAAGATGGGGAGAAATAACAATGTTTGAGTTTGTGTGTACGCGCATTTTTCACAGTTTTACGGAATCCTTGATTAGAAATCTAATTAGAAAAAGAACAGTTCAACATTATATGAACAATGCTCTATTGATTTATTTTATGGAGTTAGACTGGAAGATTCATACCACTCACCTGTTTGTACGGTAAATGAAGCAACAGGTAGCATCCGATTAGCTTAGCTTCCAATCTTTATGCCAAGCGTATAATAAGTGTATTGGCTTAAATATAAAACTGCTCATTTAAAAGCATTAACATTTTGTGAACCCATTTTTAACTTTACTTTAGGGTTAACTTAAAAGTCATGGTATTGAGATCGGTCTAATCTTCACATATGACAGACGACAATCGACTTACACTTTCATTCTGAAAAGGGTTAAGGAAGTTTCCTCCCATCTCTCCATCCTCCCTGGGGGTCCCGGGCTGGTTACTCATACTTAGGTTACCAGGAGAGTTCTTTTAAAAAGGTACGTAAAACAAAGCTCATTAGTAATTGTGTGCTATTAAAGCTACACAAATCAGACATGCAGTGCAATTGCACACATTTGAAGGTAGATAAATATCTTCTTTTACCTTGGGGAGACTGTCCATATCACCTGACCCTGAGAGAGGTAACACAAGTATGAAAACAAGTAACCATTATCAAAAGAATGCTTGTTTTGCTTAAAATTACTTGACAAATTAGGGAAAACTATAACCAGAGATTCAGTGTCAATGTAGCACATACTGTGCAAGCTGCTTGTTCCTGTACCTAATGATCCATTCATGTGATGGGGCTCCATTCCAGCCATTCCCCCTAATGGACCGTCACCACCTGAACCCATAGGGAACTGAGGAGAACATACACAGCAGACAATGATATACCTGTAGCACAGTAGCGGGCAGTCAGGGCCAGCAAGGCCTTCTCTGCTGGCCTAGACTGAATCACAAAGTTATAGCTATTTTATGATTTAATAACTTTTCATGAATACACTACATGTATTCTAAATATTTTTCCTCATAGCTTATTTTCTCATTGCACAGCTACTGTCTTCCTCAGTTGCTCTGCTTCCAGTGCAGTTTTAAGGAGAGCTTTTATCCAATCAGAGCTTTTATCCAATCAGATTTCACCCCTATGTTGTCTCTCAGTAAAAAAATCCGCCTTCAGAATTACAAGTGAATCCCTTTTCAGTTTAAGTAAATGACGACGATATTGTTCATAGTCTTCAACCAATCAGATCTTACATAAATTCTACAACCACGTGCACTTAAGTACGGTACACTCAGACACAATGATATACACAGAGAGCGAACTGTCTCACATTTGGTCGGCTTCCACCTGGAGGGATTGTGTTTATCATTGTGTACATGTTGTCGCCAGAGTTGGTTGAATCTGACATAATAAACAGAGAAACAATTAGAGGACAAAAGAGCAAAAACACATGTATAGACACAAACAGACACACATGGAAGACATAGCGCGTACCTGCTGGACTTGGCATTATTGGGGTCCCAGGTGGCCCCCCTCCTCCTGGAGGTCCCTGAAATCACAGTTTTGGTTTCCATAAGATTCATTCATGAACTTATGAATTTCAGCCTGAACAGATAGTGAGCAGAAACAGCTTGAACCCAACGATACATACCACATAACTTCCTGGAGATGCAGAAGAGTAAGGGGTCTGCAAAAATACAGAAGGAAATCATGAAAGTCATTTCTAATTCATTCTGTTGGGTGTCTTCGTTGGAGCACTTACCGAATTGGAGTTTGGAGGATTTGGCCAGGGTCTACCCCCACCAGGTCCCCTGGAACACACACACAGTTATACACTTCAGTTTTCTGCTTTTGGGAGGCTTCTTTGTTTCTAATTCATTTGGGCAGAGTTGGCAACAACAAGCTCTTCTGTTGCCAGAGAGAGGTAAGGGGAACAACAAGAAATAAAGAAAAGGATAAAAAAAAGACGAAATAGTGGAAAGCTGGCTCCTCGCTCCACTTCCAGACCCAAGAACATACAGTGAAGTTGTAATTAAAGCCACAGAAAGGAAACAGCTGACTGCCTCTATTCTAGTGAGAAATTAAGGTTGTTTGCATTTAATGTTGTCCCCCTGAGTCATTTACACTGTGTGTGTGTGTGTGTGTGTGTGTGTGTGTGTGTGTGTGTGTGTGTGTGTGTGTGTGTGTGTGTGTAGATTGTATTATCACTCACATGTTCATACCAGGCATCCCGGGACCAACCAGGGCATTTAGTGGTGGTCTCATCACACCTGCATAACCCTAAAAATAAGACACCAAATGTCCTGAGCTACGTCTACAAGAGAGTACATATCAGAACCAATGCTTTGTGAATATTCCCACAAATCCTCTGGTCCCATACCTGGGGCCCGAGCGGTACCATGCCTCTGGGTGGAATCATCCGCTGCATTGGTCCCCCCATATTTGGATGTCCTGAAACAAAGAAAAACAGTCAAACTACAACCAAACTACAACCAGCCATCATTTCTTTCCAGAAATTCAGGTCAGACTGGGGTCAGTTTTGTTCATGTCTCCCCCTATCATCTTACTTAAAGATATGGAACGGTTATTTGATTACATTACCTTACATACTGTGAACAACTCTTGTCATTGTCTTCTGAACTCTCTTACAACAAGCATGTTCCCTTAGTGTACCGTTTGTGTCTGGACACTGTAGTGATTCAAAAACCTCAAGATGGACATCAATTTGATGCGTGTCTGGAGCAAACAATCATATAACATTTACAGTTTCAGCTTCAATGACTGTATCTTCTCATTACAATGTTGAGTTCAACAGTAAGAGCATTGTGACTCTTTTTACCGAAGCAGAAGTTATGTGTCTGAATATTCTGACCAGACCATACTGCTCAATCTCCACTGTTGCTCTCCAGAGATAAAAAAAATGCAGTTATTTAAAAAATGAACTCCAGCCACTAATAATAAACAATTACTGTCATAATGAATACATATGTCAGCCAGTGCAACAAGGGGGCAAGCTGTTGGCTCTACCAATGGCAATGGCTCAAGTCCACGGCTTTGGTCCACATGTGAAATATCTCAACAATTATTTGATTGATTGCCATAACATTTTGGTTTCCTGGTCCCCAAGGATGAATCCTACTTACTTTGGTGGCCCCCATCCATTTCTCTAGGCCCTAGACTCTAACCAAAACTCTCAGCCTCATTGATGCTCTAGGGCCTAGAGCATCAGTGAGGCTGAGAGTTTTGGTTAAGTTTAAATGTCTTGAGTAATACTGGATGTAATTTAGTAGCCTACAGATATCCATGGTCCCCAGAGGATGAATCCTAAAGACTTGGTGACCTCCTAATTTTCCTCTTGTGCACCCATCATGGTAATGCCATTTGTGATTTTGAAATGACCTTAAAAACAGACTCTCACATTATCCTAAGCTGTGCTTTAGTAGTTTAGTGCTTATTAACAAATGTTGGCAAGTTGGCATTGTGAGCATGTTCGCCAAAACTAGCATTTAGGTCAAGTGCAGCTTTAGTGAATCACGACTGTAAACTCTTTCTCCTGTTAATAGTTTTTAATCGTTTTCACAAACCAGGTGCTAACTGCGCACATGTGCGACAATATCTTTTGTATGTGTTTGTGCATACTCTGCGTACCTTGATGTCTTGTGGGGTCCATACCACTGGGTAACATAGGCTGGCTACCTGGGACTCCAAGTCCCTACAGAGGGAGGGGGACACATCACCAGTATTATCCTCACCGTCTCACAGACGCTGTCCTTTTCTACTATTCTCAGTACTGTCTGCTGCCTGCAGGTGTCAGTGTGGCTCTTACCTGGTTGGGTAATCTGAGAGGTGGTCTGGGTCCTCCAGGGTATCGAGGTGACATAAACGGCTGAAGAAAAATCAGCATTAATCCAAGTTGAATCACTCTGGGTTCTAAATACTGTGCACACAATCGCTGACATGCAAGACAAACACTCAGGGCTGCTGTATCATAAGACAGCAGTGATGGATTGCCCATGGCAAGCAAGACAGTGACAAAACACTACATACTTAAGACAGGAGATTTTAAAGTAAATGTATACAGCATCTATCACATTTTATTAAATGAGTAAATTAAAAGAAATATACTGTTATACAAAATATCCTGTCCTGGGTTGCCAAGTCAAACGACAATTTTACATATATTCCTTTTTATAACGCATTTCATAGAAACAAAAGCGGTGTACAAACTGTATGGTGCACCACTACGGGACGTTTTTCACTCTCCAAAAAAGGAAACCAACCACAGCTGCTGCATATATCCTCTGTTGTTGGTTTAAGACAGTTAGGAGGCCGACCGCATTTTCATTAGATTGGCTTTATGGAAATTTAACGAGAGAAGAAAAGACGAGGTTGCTTAATAATGATGTCAGTGTATTTCTTAACTGTGTGCAGTTTGGCAGCATGTGCGAGAAGCACTTTTGCAGCTGTGAGTGTTTTTCTTTACTTGTCCTCACACAGACAGTAGCAATGCTGTTGCTATGTCCGCTGAATTGATGCCACTGCGGTCAGAAAACTCAGTCTGCAGTGTTACAGAAGTAATACAAGAACCTGCCACCAGAGAGCAATAGTCCAGCTGTTTTGATCAGGCTCTTTTCTTTGATTACTCCCATTCTCATTTTCCAGCTGTGCTGAAGGTCTATCACAGAAAAACAGCTCCATTATTTCAAGTCTTTTGAAGTTTTATAAGAGTTTACAATCTCGTTTTCATACACGCATTAACATATAAATGCAAATAATTGAACACAGAAGGTTACCAAATGAATAAACTGAATGAATTAATAAATAAATGACGATGAAAGCTAGATATGTGGAAACATCTTTGCAGGCATGGCTGTGAATCGTTTGTGATCTGCAATTACTTTGCCAATGAAAAACAGTTAATCATGCTGTGATATTAACTGATTTAGTCCATATGGAAATAATGAAGAACTAGCAAGCTGGTAGTTGTTGCGATTCTCTAACCAATAGGTCTTGACAAGACCTTGTCTTCAAAGAGCACTTGATCTTCAGAAGGAGATGGAAAAGGATGTTTGGAGTATTTTGAAAGTGGAGATGAGAAATGCCCATGAAGGATATTGATCTGTGTGTCAGATGTGAGCGCCTTAGTTTGACTGATAACGACGGTTAATCAATATACAACTGGCAAAATCCTTCTGATGGAGATCAGAGATGATCTGGGGTGAAGCTGCAGTTTACTTTTTATTTGCGAGACGTTTATTCCTGCTGTCAAACAGTGGTGCCCCCACACACAGATTAATGCAAATCATACACAAAGGTACTGTCTGTACATTAACACTTACAGTTAAGAATGAGTCAGTGAGTTCTTTGAGGAACAACTTCATGATTTAAATACTCACATACAGAAAAATAATGGAATAGTATTATTCAATACTGTACCCTCAGTGGCCTAAAGACCCATATAATTCTCTTTCCTCTCTCACACTTTCTGTATGTGTGTGTGTGTGTGTGTGTGTGTGTGTGTGTGTAAGCATCATATACCTGAAAGAATCCTGGAGGGACTGGCCCCACTGGCATGCCCTCTCCTGGGGGAAGGTTCCCAAGCACGGGGCTGGGAGCTGCTGCAGCACTCTGAAAGATGAAAACACACACAAGGAAACAGATTAAAACTCACAACTCAAACTCAGCACCTCTTTGCTTAGCAGTGTTGGGAAGTAACTAAGTACATTTGGTCAAGTATCGAAGTATACAATATATATATATATATATATATATATATATATATATATATATATATATATATATATATATATATATATATATATACCAGACACAGTTGAACTTTCAGAATTTGAAGCTGTATTTTTACTTGTGATACTAAAAATGCATACATTCTTAACTCCTGTTGCTCAATTAGTTGATGATAAGTTAAGTTAATAAGTTGATGAAGTTAATACAGCACCTCTCCTAAACATGCCACCAATGAAACAATACAATCATAAAAAATGAAACAAAAAAACAACCAAAGGCTCTTCCCCAGGTCTCACGTGCAGTCTCTCCTTCAGTGGGATACTTCCTGTTTCTGCAGATACCCTGCCATGCCGGCTCAGGTTTATTTTTATACTTTGTGTTTTTTGTTGTGCTTGTCCCAGACGGGTGGCGCTGGCACATTTCAGCACAGCCTCCATTTGCTTCCTGTGGCATTGTACTACTAACTAGGAGTTACCACCCAGCACCGGCCTCTTCCTCATCAAGTCTACAGACCAGACAGCATGCAGTGTGGCAGAGTGTACATCCATATGATATATGTGAACAGTGAGCACATTAAGTCTCTCTCTCCCTCCCTCCCTCCCTCCCTCTCTGGAGGCATTGGCTGGGAAATTCACCCACAGTCTCTGAAGTTTCCACCAGCTGACTTTTTAGGTCAGACAGGAACAAGGTTTAATCAGAGCTGAGATAAAAGCGGACTGATGACACTCCTGTATCCTCCGCTGCTCCACTCCACCACCCTCGCTATTCCCTCGTCCTCCTTCATATCTCCCAATTGTTAATGTTCGGGAACAGGGAACAAGATGCTTTTTGATTCCATATTCTGCTGCGAGCAGAGCTTGCATTTGTCTCAGCAGATTATTGTACAGATGGACACAGATGAATATTGCATCTCTATGGTTCAGCAGTGGGAGACGGGGTTTGTTTGTTTGTGTGAGTGTACAACATCCTGCACAGAATCAAGTGTTAGTCGTGAGAGTCCCCCCCCCCCCCACATTTTCTTTCCTTCTTCCTTCTCGCACCCTGGATTACCCAGAATGCCTTTACTTCCTATCAGCCTGCAGGTCTGCTGAGTTAGCCTTCATGCACAGAGAGAGAGAGGGAGTGAAAGAGGAGAAAAGAGGACAAAGCAGAGATTATGAGTGTGCATGTGTGTGTGCGTGCCTGTGGCAGTCATTGTGTGAGTGCACTTAATGTTTGTTTGTACGGGAAAAGGAGAACTGGGGAAGGGAAAAAAAATGTACCTGAATTGCTGACAAAGCAGCATTTTTCCAAATACAGCAACAAGAAAAAAAAAAGAAAACACAGCAGGATATATCTGCCCCAAAACCAGCAGCACCCTCAATCTACGGAAAGGAAAAAAACAACACTGGCAACAACACTAACCCCTCCGATGCAAACAGTCGCTCTTGATTATGACAAATCAGATTGACTCAAATGACAGTGAGGTGTAAGAATGACACTTTATGTAACAGAGAGTTTATTTGCCGGATTATTTCTTGGCCGGGCGCAGTTACTTCTCAGAGTCAGAGCTGTGTGAGCTGCTTCAATGTTCTCATCTAACTCTTGATGTGAAGCTATTCCTTTAAGTCTGCACTGTTTCCATAAGAATTCGTCAATAACAGTAATAGTAACTATTTGCATATAAATGTCGCCTACTAGTACTGTACGTAATACGAATAAAACGTGCTGCAAACCTTTTAGGGTGCCGACAAAAAAAATGTAATTTGAATGAGAAGTTTATTTTTGAACTGTGGCCTGTTTTTGGAAACAGTTAGTTTATTGCCGATATATCGGTATCTGCATATATGTTGGTTGATCAGTTACAAAGAATTGCAGTGCAGATAGTCCATTAAAATGTATGAGGTATATTATATATTATTGCAGTTACACAGTTTGTACGGTGAGTTCACATCAAATTTCAGGGATTCTGAACGTTTGTCCACCTTTTTACGTTTATGTAAAAATTATCATTTTTTTAAAGAAATGCATTAACTATTGAGATAGAATAAAAATCACTTAACAAGTGGAACCACACACCCAACACATGGGGCCTGAACGCACTGAGGAAAGAATCTATGAAGTCAGTTCAATATGACCGATGGGCATGAAAATAATATGAGTCACATTCAAAGCGTTGTTGACAACCAGATCATAAAGCTTAAGGATTTGTAGACTCATGAAACCTGGTATCTGTTCAGATTGGGAAGAGTTGGTGTTTATTTCTAAATTCAATAAAAATGCTTATGATTCTCTCGATTATAGGAATTACCTTCATCTGCTGACTTGTGGATGGTGACAGATAATTAGCATGAACATTCAGCAACATTTAATGTTTATTCTTTTGGTAACGACTTAGTGTCACAGTCGATAACAGTTCGATTAAACAAGCTGATGTGCTGAGACCTTTACTGTACCTCCAACACAAAGGCGCTTGATAATTGCGTAAGATTGCAGGGCTTGACCTGATGCATTGTGACATCAGAGCGGTGCAATTAGCTGGAGTTAGCAGCGTAGTGACCAGCAGCTTAATATTTACAGTCAGCTGTCATTATTACACGACTGTCGATTACTCTGAATTAGACGCACTGCATTCCTGTTAGCCAGTTCTGTATAAATACAGTTCTGTATAAATACTGATTCACAGCCACGCTCAACATATTCAAGCACTTAACCTTCGGACACATCTAATGCGCACACACTGTGGCACACTGTTAATGAGTCCATCGTTTACACTTCTCACACATCAGTGTTTACACTTTCCTGACAAGGCCGAGTGAGAGGGACAGTGAGATATTGAGCTGGTGGCTTTACACATCAACGCAAGGTTATGCGAGTCTTTCTACATTTTTGACTGAGCTTATACAGAGTCCCGCTGATAATATTCATTGCACTTGACCTAATGGAGCTGATTGCGGATTCAGTTTTAGAAGGTATTGTAAGACCCAGTATAAGACACAGATGATCTCACAGATTAACTTTTGTAACTGGTAAGATACCTTCTTGTTGTGGTTCTGTATTACCTTTGATGAAAATATGTTATTTTATTTTAAAAGATGTTGATGACCGTCTAATCTAAACCACTTACAATGTATTTATGTCTTTATACCAGCTCAACTCTCTTCTGCTTGTCTGTTTCAGTGTCTGGCTCCCTCTCCCTGTGTCTCAGTCTTATTCACTGTTTCTTCTGCCTTTACAGAGATCTCAGAAATATTTCAGTCTTAAGAATCTGAAAACAACACAATGTCCATTCATTAAATTGTTCAATGATCTGTTCTTCGCAGCAGGTTGTGTACTGTGATCCCTACATTCATAGTCACGGGTGTTGTAAGCAAAAGGTGTTTGTAATGAAACCTGAGGCTGTGGAACAACCCCCCATGCTCTCAGATGAACACCTGCATCTCCTAGCAAACTCATTTGTTGCATAAATGATTTAAACCACCCCCCTCCAGGAGAACGCTGCAGTCTACCAGACGTACACAACAAGACATTCAGCACAGTGGACTGCAACATCACTGGACTGCCCTGCGCTGGTAGATGAAATGTCTTCCAGTGCAGGAGATCAAGCCTAAAAGAAAGAATGTGCCAAAATATATTCTGATGTCCAAGTTAAAAACATTGGCTTCCCTTTTCAGAACCTGAGGTTGTTGCTCGAGATATATATATATTCACACACCAACAAAAAACACACAAAGAAAGAAGAAATTTGCGATAAATGTTTCATAACTCAACATCAAAGGAACTTTGCATGAGGTGTAGATCGAGTTGTCCAAGCACAGGTTCACATGTGTGAGGACAGAAACAAAGAGCAGTAACACTGCTACACACATTGTGTGCAATGACGCACTTTACTGATACCACATTGCTTTTATCTTATCAAGCATCCTTTGCATTATCGGACTTTGGAATAAGTGCTGAAATGAGTCGAGTCATTATGTACAAAACAAAGAAAACACAGTAGATTGTAGATGGAAATCATTTTGCATAAAGTGATGAAAAATTGTGTTTTCCTCTAGAAAATACAAAAACAGTTGAACAAACTGCAGCCATTGAAATGTAGTGCAATTACACACACTTTGCTACTTTACAACCGAATCAGACTTTCTTAATCCCATCAGACTGAAGGGCTCAGTAATACTTAATGAGGTAACTTGCAAACTCTTTCATCCTTATATGTTTACTGATTGTGTTTCTCATTAATGTCTGCACCTAATGCACGCATACTGTGTGTGTGTGTGTGAAGGTGGGGAGTCATTTTCATTCAATACTTCAGAGACCGAGAGACACTCAGAGATGCGTGAGTGGAATCTCAAAAGGCTGTCTGTGTCTATCTTCTCTCTCTCTCTGTCTGTTTCTCTCTCTCTCTCTCACTCCCCCCACTCTCTCTCTCTCTCTCTCTCACTCCCCCCACTCTCTCTCTCTCTCTCTCTCACTCCCCCCACTCTCTCTCTCTCTCTCTCTCTCTCTCTCACCGTCTCAACCTGTATAGGTCTGCTTTCTCCAGTTCTCTGTCTCTCACAGGCACACTTTGTTTGAACAACAAATCAGCTCTGGCTCATCTTTTTTTATTTATTTTTTATTCATGTACCACCCCATAACAATTTGTTTTTACGTCAAGGCTCGGGCTGGTAATATTTTATATTTTTCTTGTCAACAAATCCCAATGTTGCCTCCTTCCGCCATTGTTGTCCAAAACACTATTAGATGCACACAAATTAGTAACATTGCTGCACTGGCTGACATGTTCCTTCACTAGGGGCACTGCAGCTTACTTTGAATCAATCCCCACAATCAGTCCCCAAGATATGCACTCCTGTTTGAGTAGGGAACAGCTGTTTTCAGCAAATTACACACACACACACACACACACACACACACACACACACACACACACACACACACACACACACACACACACACACACACACACACACACCTATATTCTGTTACAAACATTTAATTGAGTGGCAACAATTTGCATTGTCAATAACTGACAATGTTCTCTATTAATTGATTGTTTGCTCTATAAAATGTCAAAAAATGGGGTGTGGAAGGGTTACCACTGAGTCTCAAGGCCACACGCAGTACAACAGGATCCACATATGACACACCACACAGGAAGGAACCCCGTCCCTCCTCCCTCTTCCCCTCTTTCACACTCCCTCCATCCTCTCAAATGCCATTAGTCCACTTCCTGAACAAGGGAGGGGGGGAATGGAAAGAAGAGATGCTACCAGTCTGCATGACACACACACACACACACACACACACGTACACACACAGTCACGAGCAGATACACATTCACATACTCACATTAAAGTGTGAGAGCGGAAACACAATAAGCAGATTGATTTCTGCATTAGTGTATATGAACAGAAAATAACATTGTAGTCTGTCAGTCATTGTCAAAAGCACAAGTATTTCTATAACTAAGGGAAGTAAGAGAGAAGAGAGACAGAGAAGAGAGATAGAAGAAGTGTTTTTAGCAGCGTACAGTAGAGATGAGAACGAGCGTGCTCTGCTTTTAACCATGTGTTATTCACAGTCTCCTGTGGCGACCAGAGACGGATCAACGCGCTCCACTCTTGAGCCAAACTCACTTTTCAATTTCAAATGCAGATCGGCTTAAAATCACCGTCTGGCATTGAAAGCTCCCTTTCTGAACCAAAACATGCCATATGTTACACCAGTAAAACACAGCAGCGAGTGGGGAAAAAAAAGTTAGGAAAACTAAGAGAAATAATATAATGAGAGCGTATGTCCATGTGTTTGTTAGTTGCATGTTAACATGGGACAAACCCAGGTTGCGTTGGCTGACATGCCAATGTCATACAGTCTTGACTTTGATATCGCTTCTTCTTCTTTTTCATCAGTTTATAGTTTATTTTGAGGCATATATTTCCCTGCTGCCGTCAATACTCACTTGACCGTTAAATGTGTATATATCTTTGGCTGTCTCCAACTAATGCACTTTTTACCGCTGTTTGAGTAATGTTTGCTATGAACTATGATGCCCAGCTGTTTAGGAGCTTTTTAAAAAAGATTTAAGATTGAGGTCGTTAGTGGGAACCATGGGCGTGAGGCTCAGTGCCACAGTCAGGCTTGGAAAGTCTCACGGGAGAATTCACAAGAAATTTGCAGCTGAGTGTAATTTGCCCTTTTTTTTGAGTCTGATTGCAATTATCCATGTGGCAAAGTATAAATGTTGCCTCTGCGCCAAGAACAAAGCAGGCGGAACAATGGCAGAGAGAAAAAGAAAAATTATATTTTCAGACCACAAGCTACAGGTCCTGACTGACTAGGTGCAGAGGCATTCCTCAAAACCTCCCCAAAGTCAGTCAGTATATGAATGCGCTTCAGTTACCACAAACTCTTTGAAGACGCTAATAATTTCACTACAACGGAATACGGCCAAAACAACCAAAAACATAAATAAAAGTTGCAACTCAACCTGGATTTTCCTTGAAGAAGAAGAAGAATGTTCACCCTCACATTATCCTGCACAACAGAATTTCCCCTCCCAGCAGGCTCTCGCCAGTAAAACATTACAGGTGATTACCAAAATGGCAGGACAACAGCAATCCACTTGTTCCGACTGGGTGATTACAGGTAGGGCGATATCAGCTGCACAGCGGGTGACAGTGGCCGTGTTCATTTATCACTGATGTCCCTATTGACCCTTGTAAACATCTCTGAGGCTGCGAGGAGCTGTATACTATGTGAGGTGGAGCCGTGGGCTGATGCACTGTCAGATACACACACAGAGCTGAAAATGATCGTCACTAGGGAGCCACACTTCTCCCACCACTATCTCACTCGGTTCAACGGCATGGGGGAGATAAGAGAGATGGACTGAACACATCGGAGAGCGTAGAGAGACACGGAGGAAGATTTAACGACTTGAGATGAAGAGCAGACGATGTCATGGTCTTTTCTATCTGGCAGATCGATGCAAAGACAGAACAGTGAATCACCTGAAATCCACAGATTGCGTGTTAGTCCTTAACACTGAATCGATCCAGTTCTTTTAAAATACATCAGTGCAATTGCGTAGATTGGAAATAGAAAACCGGCAGGCTTGTTGATACAAAGACCCATCAGTCCAATCCACAGGAAGACCTAATGAGAAGTCACTTTCTGTGTCTTACCTTGCGGTCTTTGTAGTGCTAGAGGAGCAGACACAAGAGACAGCACGAGATAACAATATGGGTGTCTACAACAGCAAAAAAAGAAACAAGGGTTAGTTGGGGTCAAAAAGATAATGCGCTGGTCTGATCGTGTCAGCATTCTTGTTTTGCCCTCCTGCTCTCCCTCTGTAGTCCCGCTGCAACTTCTACAGCTCAGTCTCTGGATCACTCATTATAATCCCGTTCACACACTGTGTTAACCATTACAGCATTTCTATAACTTCCCTCCTGGATGAGTCAGGGAAGACTTTGATGTTAAACTGTACTGAAATATTTCATCATAGTCTCTTAAAGATTTTTCGAAAATCTCAACTTTGACTCCAGTTTGAATTTCACAGAAATATTCCTGAAGCTTGCCATGTGAAGCTGCATGTGTGAAAGCTCAGATAGCACTTTCCTCAGACTGTTGCTGACGCACAGCATATGCTCCAGACTAAGCCCCTTATTTTCATAATCAATAATAATAACTGCAGTCAAACTAGAAACGACTCTTCCGTAGCCCACAGCTCTGTTCGAGCTCGTTCTCGCTCTTACACCTTCTTGTCTTCCCCTGTTCCCAGTTAACCTCTCCCCTCCTCTCTGCTCCGTGCCCTCGTCTTTGCCCCCGACTGCTGCAGAGCGGCAAGGCGTGCATATGTCAACATCACATTAAGACTCCACCTCGTTCATGTCCAAACAAGCGTGTGACATGACTCAGCGTAACACGGCGGTGGAAAACACGCTCCTCTGAGACCAGAGGGCTGCGCGCAACAGGCCAGTGAAAGAGGAAGGAAGATGATAAGAGAGCAGAAGAGAAATGCAGAAGGACAGAGAACAGGGACAGAGATAGGCAATAAGAGGGAGAAAAACTGCTGATGCAAAGGAGAGAGGATGCAGCAGAGTAGAGAGGGAGAGGGACAAGCAGGGGAGAGAAAAATGGAAGAAACAGAGCGAGAGATTGTAATGTGTCCTCAAGAAATACAGGGAAGTATCACACAAGCATAGAGTCTCTTTTAAAAAACAATTCAAACTGTAGGTCGTGACAACCATTTCACTATCTGCTCAACCTATGGAAATTCACCTTCTTCCTCTCCCTCTACACTCGGCTCACTCTCATTGCAATGATGTTACAGTGAGTCACCTCCACATCTCCCTCCTCCTCAACACTGCCGAGAACGAACATGGGAGCATGTGAGAGAGGGGGGGGGGGGGGGGGGGGGGGCTCTGTTTCCCTGGAAACAGACTGGGGGTCTCCCTAGCCCCCATTGGTTCTCAACTGGTTGCTGGTTACCCACAATGCTTGAAGCCAACACAGTCTGTTTCTTGGTCGACATCTCTTCATATGCATGCGCAGGAAACACACAGGTTCCCTTTATGCTAATCCATAATCAGATAATAAAACATCCGTCCCCAACAGGATCTTACCTTCTTTTGTTTTGTAATTATTGCAGTCAGCGATGACTGCATTTGAAGCTGCTTTTCTGAACAGATGTTAGAGTTTGCAGCACGTTTTGTAATATTTCCTGATAAATTACAATAATTGTGAAATAGTTTAAGGAACTAACTTATAATTTGTTCCAGCAAGAGGTACAATTATCTTCAAAAGCTTTGATGCAGCTGGTGGTAATTGCAACAATATGCAACAAAAGGCTTGGAAAACAAGTAATAGAGGCTTCAGTTTGGAAAAGGTTTGCTAAGAATTGAACTGGTGAAGCTCTTTCTGAGAAGACAACTTCAGGGGAAAGAAAGTCCCAGTCAGTAACGTAGCTGGAAGTTGGTTTGTTGTGGTGGAATACATATTTTATGTTCTGGGCTCCTGAGAGTGGCTCTGAGGGGGATTCTTTTATTTAGGAAATAACAGTGATTTGAAACATTTTAAAAGCATTCATTCAATTTGACCATTTCTTGTGGAAGTGATTTGAGACAGGAAACATGTTGATTAGACCCTTATGTGATTATTGTAACATAATCTTGTGTCCAAAGTGGACTGTTGTTGGCAGAACAGAAGAGCCCCTGAAGTTTCCAAAATGAAGCGGATTTATCCTCTGAAGCTTGAATGTGCTCCGTGATTTACATGGCAATCTGACCATTATATTCTGAGATTTCCTGGGTGCAAGTGGGCATTTAGTCAAACGATGTTGGCTCATATTGCCACCCTTGCAGTGCTAGAGAGAAGTAAACATGAATGACTTAACATCACAGCATTTTCTGTTGCAAGTTTCTGGGAAAGACTGTTTCTGGGTTATGAAGGTTGGAGAACATCCGTGCCTACAGAGAAATGAATCAGCGGTAAAGACCCCGAAATAAAGCTTCAACCAAGAAGACAACTGAAAGCAGAAAACATGTCGTTGAGTGTGTGTGCAGTACGAGTGTCCTGTTTAATGTAACAGCACACATTCATACTGTACAGTGCATGCATCTCATTGCAGGCAGGAGATGTTTTCAGCTAAGTTCGCTGCAGTTTCCTGTCCTCCAGTCACACACACACACACACACACACACACACACACACACACACACACACACAATGTAGATGAATTACACAGTCATGTCTGGTACTACATATTTACAAATGCGTGTATCCTTAAGCTGTACAATCAAGACAGAATGTGTGTGCTGCTGTTAAATTGAGCGGAGTGAATACATTTACATGCATGAATGTAAGATCTGGCAGCGTGAGACAGATCAAAGGGGGTTGCTGTTGGCTCTGCCTCTTGATCTCTTCTTCCCCTCTAACTGGTGCGTGCCTGCTATCTCCCACAGCGATGTCACACAATGATACCAGGCTCTCCTTGCTTTGAATGCTCGCCTGTAACACTGCTGGCTAAAGTCAGCGGGGTGCAGTGACACTAACTTTTATTGCAGTTTTAACGATTCTTGCCAATCTGTCGGCGGGGGGCCTAAAATGTCTCCGTTAAGGGGTCACGACAGTGTTAAAGAAATAAAACGGACCTATAAACAAAAACTCCTCACAACTTACAGTATGCCCACAACATGTGAGGGGTCACAAGTACAGCAGAAACGATTTGTTTATCAATCCATCAGTCGATCGACAGAAAATGTCGGTTATTCGCTTCAGTAGTTTCTCAAGCATATATGTCATAGACTCCTTATTTTCAGTTTCTCAGCTACTTTCTTGTATGTCCTAATACATTTTGTATTTGGGAGGTTTGGACAGTTTGTCACACAAATCAAGATATTTGTGTTTGTGATAAGCATTTTTCTACTGTAGCGGAGAGAGCTTAATAACTTCAGAACACTTAAGAAAACACACATGTGTCGATTGCTTTTCACTTTATTCTGAATGTTTTGAATCAAATGATTGAAAAATTATAATCAAGACTGTGCTAAAAATTAGCAGTAAAAATTAGATTTTCATTGGATTTAATGAAATTGCCTGATCCCACTGGCATATTTAAATTGATCAGGAGAACATAAAATTAAAAACTCAAAATAAGATGAAATGAAATTGCATGTTTTTGCATAATGTTTCAGCACATTGCTCAACATTTTGTGGGATTTGTATGGCTATAAATATTCACCAGCTAGTCTGTCTCTCTCTCTCTCTGTCTCTGCTTTCTACTTTTTTAAATTGAATGGTCATGGTTGTCTGTCACCCTGCGAGGCTGCATGCCCGGCTGATTTTGCACATGTGGCCTGGTTCCCTAATATGTGTCTACTTGTCTTCTAGTTGACTGAATATCATCGTCACTCTTATTTTTGGGGTTTTTCTCATTTATATTCATGAGACAAACATGAAGCTAAAAGTCCAAACAGTGTGATAATGGTAATGGTATTACAAAAGACTGACCACCTTTTTTTACAAAAACCCACGATTCATCCGGGAGGACTCATTTTTCAACCGACTTGCTTCAGTTAATAAGCACATTCTTATCTGGAGGCTGCACAGCACAGCCAGTACGTGTTGGACACTGATAATCTCCTGAAATAAGGAGCGAGATATTGAGTGGTTTTTTCATCCGTTCTTCCAAACCCAAATTTTTCTAACTCATCAGCCCTTCTACAACCAGTCTGCTTCTCTAACCTCCAGACTGTCTCTTCCAGAGATATAACAATAATCCACCGAGGCAAATTCAATAGTGTAACTGTATAATTATTCTGCAAACTCAAAGCGCCACACACAATCACGCACCAATGCACTTACCACATATTATATGGAGATGTTTGTAATTCAATTTTCAGTACAGCAAACATTTGAAAGGGTCTAAATGTCATAATGTAGGAGAAGAAATGCCGCTTATGTGCTCAATATTGTTTCCACGGGTCGTACAAGCAATTTAAAGCCAACTCAATTCTTTCTCGTTGCGCTTTAATTTGCCCACATTATGTTAAAGTTCACAGCAATTAGATGAGATAAAAGTTTGGTGACAGCAGTGAAAGCATTCATTTCTCATAACCAGCACGGGCGACTGCTCTGGTTGCGAAAAGAAGTCTGATTGTATGGAAGTCTATGAGAAAATGACCCTACTTCTCACTTGATCTATTACCTCAGTAAACACCGTGAACATGAGCTGATGCTCTCAATCTCTCGTCTTCTTCAACACATCATGATATTTATTTAGTAAATAATGATCCCATTTAGAGTAAAATAGACTATAAAGCAGTTATAACTGGGAGTTGTTTTATTCTTAAAACATTAACCCTTTCAGTGTGCTTTTTTGTCATGAATGTTTATTGTTGCCTGAAAATGTCTTATTCAGCGTTTGGTTGTACTTCGCTCCAACCTCCAACTCGTGTCACTTTTGGTTGCAAAAAGCCAAGATGGCGACGACCAAAATGGCAAACTCAAGATTTTCAAACGGCAGTCCACAAACCCAATGATCGACGTCACGCTGACTCCGTACACTTCTTGCATACAGTCTATGATTCATGCGCGTGTATATGCCACCATATACAGTACAATGTTACAGCTACGTGACAGCTGTCAACTTTCAAACTCTCAACAAGAAGGCAGAAGACAGAAGCCTGAAATGACCCATATGGATTGATGTCTTATTCTTCAGAGACAGAAACGCAACAGCAACTGACTTTTGTCTCCAATAAGGCAATTTCCGGGCCAAGCATACCAATTTTAAAATAACTTGTTTTCATGACTTCATGGCCCGTTGCAAATGGAAACCGCTCATTTAGTGTAAAGAACACAATTTACAAAGCACTTAACAGAACTCTAAACAGCCTTTCTGATGCCTGAAAAGCCTCGTCTGAGGATGGAAATCAATAACATTGCATCTCTCTTCACTTTGTTCATCAGTCTTTTCTTTCTTTCCCTTTTAACATTCGATCACTTAATGTCCTAAAAGACAATCCTCAGGCACTCAAATCTGGTGATATGACAGGTGATATGTATTGTACAGTACACAACCACATGCAAAGCGTCAGGCACATAAAGACAGAAGAGAAAAAAACGAAGACAGTTTCTTTAGATCAGATCCACCCAAAGCCAATTGTATCTACAGTAGGTACTTCAAACTGGGATAATTGTGCAAATCAAGTCAAAAGCCTTGTCACAATCCCATCAATTATCAAAGGGAAGGGACCCAAAGATGATGTGAATGAGCACATCACCCCAGCATTAATTAGGACTTCACTCAGTAATTAGCTATCTGAAAATAATTACCATCAAAATGTCTGATTATAATCTGCCAGTCTCAAAGTCAGGAGACCGAAAGAGAGACACCAGCATCAAATGAAGGTGTGCTACTTTTTTCCAGCGACGGCCACCGCGGTTGTCCCCTCATTTGGTTTTAATTGAGCGGCAGATATGTGGGTAGTACCTCTGATTGGATCTGAGAATCAACGCAGCATTGGAGCAGTTGATTGAACGTGACCTTGGTCTAATTACAATTGGGCTAATTATAATTCTCTGATTACAACCCTGCAGGAAATGTAAGAATAAGATGGCCTCTGCTATTAACGTTAAGATTCTGAACGATTCCTGAATTCTCATCAGATAAGAAGAAACAAAAACAAACTGTTTCTGTCATTTTGAATTAGATTACAATTACTCTAAATGTGTTTTGCTTTTTGGTGGCAAAAATAAATGAATTAATTCATAAAAAAAAAAAGAAGAGTCTATCTTTTGTCCCTCGTTTTGACTCATTCTCTCTCCCTAACTATTTAATGTTTCCCTGTTTTTCTCCTCTCTGGCCGTCTCCGAATGCTGAGGTCGTGCTGCCCTCCAGCTCCCTTCCTCGCAGCCAGGATGACATCATCACATAGCTGCCTCGGCCTTGGAGTGCCTATTCATCATCCTGATCCTCATCGCCGGCATCAGCAGCATCACCTGCGTATGAGATCGCATTTACACAAGCACATACACCTACTGCGAGAAGATAAAAGAGAAGAGAGCCCCCACCGGTTCCGCAGGATTGCATGCCTAAAGGAAAGACGGAGACAACCACAGAGAGGGAGAGGGAGAGGACGGATGATCCTGCTGGGGTAGGCAGAAACCCCTGACCTGTGCACTTCCAACAATACATCTCAATAAACCACAGTACAGACAAATCTGATGAGTCACACTTCAGGCTCCAGAGGGAAATCAACAACATAAAAAGAAGGAGCGAGAAGACCCCTCCACTCATTCGTCCCCCTTCATCTCGCAACTTCCCGCGAGGAGAGACGCACTTCCTCTCTCTTAGTCACCAGCAAATCTAAAACTTCAGGAGCTCTGGCACACTGCTCACTGTATTTCGGTTACTGGATTCTGCATGACTGAATAAACCAATGCCTCGATGTGCGGGAATTACAGCAGTGAAGTGGAGCCACACTGAGAAAACACAGCGATAAACAATGTTTCCAACCCACGGGCCACTGTCTGCCTGCCCAGTCTGCTCTTCAGCGTAAAGTGCTCACAATACTTGAGCCGGGTATGTGTGCGTGTGCAACGTAGAGCTGCTGTGCTCTGCCAGATTACAGCAGCTATACTACAAACTTTAAGCAGTATGTTCTCAACAATCATTTATCACTTTCAACATCACAGCAAAGCATCTAATTAAACACCACTTCAGATGTAAGAGTCCCAACGAAAGACAAACATTTTCCGAGGTTGTGAAGACATGTTGCAGCCATATGCTATCCAAACAGTTGTTCTGGGATCAGATGGTAGAAACTGATGAAGGTTGGTGAATCCTCACTCTCAACCTTATGCCCTATAATTGCCCCAACATTAGAACATTCACCTTTGACATCAGCTCTAAATCTAAATTTTTTTTTGCACTTGTCGACATATTATCGTAATACAATTTTAAAAAAAGCAGCAGCAACCCACTCGGTGACATTGCCATCATCCATAATATCATTTGCATGATCTACAGTGGTGAGCCATAATATTTCAAAGTGTGAAAAAACCCTACTGGGAAGTAGAGACACTGGAGTAAGGTGTTAAGCATATTAACTCGAATTTGAACACATCTCTTCATTAATTGAAATAATATCAAATAATATCAAAAATAAGAAATTATGTATGACTATATGCAGACAAAACATGGAATTGTGAAATAATTGTGTTATTTATCCTGCTTACTGTATAATCACAATGACTGCAGGTGATATTTATTTCAGCTTTTATATCAGAATGTAATTTACAAAATCTGCTTTTATTGCACAATGCAATTTCCCCCAAATAACATCTTTTCTCATATTTGTTATTATCACAAAGTCTTTGTCAGTCAATCAAGAATTCGAAGGCAGATAAAGTCATGTAACTTTGCTCATTTAGACCAAAGCAACCGCTGAACTAAAAAATGACAAGCAAAAACATCATTATAATGGGTGGAGTCTTAAAACTGCATATGGATTATTCATGGCCATATGCGAGGGCCATTGAGCCGGGAAGGAGCAAGGAAGCCTAAATCAGTGCGGACTCACATAGTCATGGAAGGCCTTGGCCTCGCTGGAGTGTTCACATGTCTCTCTTCTCTCTGGAGCCGCACAGTACAGGTCCCAGAAGACACTGCAACACACAGGGAGGCAGTCGGAGAGAAGCATGAAAAGAAAACAGAAACATTAAAGCTTGACAGATAAAATAATAGTGCATTTTAGAGGCAGGTAATCCAGCATCGAGGCAATAAGTGCGACTCTATTATCGTCGTCGGAATAGACAACTTTAGGCGAGTGCATTACAATTTGCAAACAACAACTTGAAGAAGAGCTTTTGGGGACAATTAATGAGATGAAGATGAATTAAAATGGGAGGAGAAGGAGGGCGAATGATCATTTTTTTTAATTAATAATGTGATGGAATGAAGAAAAACAGCGTGAAGAGGAATGTAACTTGAATCATTAGACACAAAAACACTCACCACCACCATGAGTGGAGGAACCCCGGAGGTTCTCCTAATGTGATGTTCTTCTCCCATCGGATCTAGACAGACAGAGAGAGAGAGACAGAGACAGAGACAGACAGACAGAGAGAGACAGAGAGAGCGAGAGAGAGACAGAGAGAATGAGATGCTTCAGAAACATATTAAGTAGAAAAACATGCCCAACATCTGAATTACCTGCTTTACAAGGTTATAGAGGGTGCAACAAGGGAATTCTTACAACACATGCCATTATGTAATTATATTATGAGTCTCATGACATGAAATCATAAGTGGATAAGTGAGTCTAGCCGTGCCTGAAAGCCTGTATATTCACAAGTACGTGAAAATGTGTGTGTGTGTGTTTACTGAGAAAGGGGATGTGCAGACTCTGAGGTCAGAAATATGTACCAGCCTGAGGAGCCCAATCAAACCTTTGTATAACCCACACACCCTCCTTCTTATTGGCTTTCCTTATAACTGCTTCTTTTTTATGCATTCCTTTTTCTCTTTTTCTTCCTCCATTCCCTCATTCCCATCTTACTTTCTTCTTGCTGTGTGTCCAAGTCACGTCCAAAGACAACAGTGTTTATAGTTGTACCGAATGGCCACCCTCGACGGTGGGGTGAAAGCCGTCTGGGCATAAGGGTGCATAGGTGAGGACAATATTTGGAGCTAAACTCAGTAAACTTCATAGTGTCCACTCACTCATATTATTGACTCATTTAATCTGAGAAATATTTGAAATATTTGATTGACACAAGTTGTATTCAGTGGTTATAAGGGAGACGGGAGGACCTACTAACTTTGATTACATCATGATTGACATTGAAGAGGCAACGTGTGTATTTGGTTGTATAAATGCACTCCTTGCAGGTTGCGATAGTCTTATCGAACATTTTATCTTTGGTTATTTGATGCAGATATGAAGCTTTGTATGTTTATGATGTGTTTTTCCACTGCGCATGTAATGGATTTACAGTTTTACACGACTTTATGGCAAAGTTATGACTGTTATGCTGTTTTTATTGAATTGGGCGGATTTTTAATTGTGATTGGCTGAAAATCTGATCTGACAACACTGATCAGTTTATGGTAACAATAGCAGCTCTGTTTACAAGCAAAAGGGAAATACAAACAGTAAAGCATCCATCTGTCTTGCTTCAGCGCTGTATTTAAGCTAATCAGCTACAAAAGGATATGAGACCAACTCGGGAAGCTAACTCGCTATCGCTGAACGAATCTGCAAGCAACAATTGACATATCAGTTGGCAAAATGAAATGAATGCTGGCTAGAAATGAGAAGCTACTTTTTTTCAGACACAGAAAGCAAAAGAACAAACAAGTCTCTTCCATCACTACAGTTAAATAATAATTTAAATACCAAAATAAGGTAGTGTGGAAACGGTCTGAAATCAGTCTGAAATCAGGGACCCATTGCATCAACCATTAGGCTATTGTGAATTTCGAGTGGTAAATCTGCCACCGTTATGATATGCAAAACAAAAAGATTGACAGATGTAGCAACAGCAACTCAGGGGATGGGGCTTGGCAAATTGTTAAAATCACCAAAAACAGAGTACCAATAAAAAGTGTGGGGGAAGAAAGACTTGAATCATTTTGACACCTGAACACCTCGGTCAAGGTTAGTGACTAACATGAGCGCTGACATCACCCACAGAAGGGATGATTTATGTGAGCAGACAATGTCAACTGATGTGCAGATACAATAGAAACACACACACACACACACAGTCTGAACAGCAGCTGTGGGCTGCAGTCAGGCTTCTCCTATCAGAGTATGACACTATTATTTAGTCTGCCTCTCCCCTCTATACACAGCCTTACATTACTCTGACATTTAAAGAGAGCGAAATATCCTCTTTTTAATTTCCTCCACTGAAATGTTTCATATGGGTAAAAGAGTAAGACTATTGTACCACCTGCTCTACGAACAAACGCTGAAACAAACAGGAACAGCTGAATCCCTTTTAATCAGACCGTCCTGACCTCAGCTGCAGATCAGACACAGTGACTTTTAGAAGGAATGCCTTGCTTTGAGGTTTTCTTTGGGGGGGGGGGGCGGGGGTCAGGAACAGCCTCTGTGTTTATCCCACATGCTTTCAGTCGAAGTTAGCAGTTCTAGTTAAGACACTGGTTAACTTGAGACATTATAGGCAGCCGGTGGTTTCCATATGACTAATGCAGAATGGGCATGACATCCTTCATTTCTCACATTCAAATGGCTGTATCTCAGCCCAAACACGGTCGCAGACAGTTCAGGTCAGGACACTTTTTAGCGCCTTTCTTTCATTCCCCGTTTCATCTGGAAAGCGAAGAGGAAAATAGAATTGACTGCGCCCGCATATCCTGTCTTCTTGTGGTCTGCACTCCCGGGAGGTTCGTTCATTTACCTTCACCAGGCTAGAGTGACATGCCTTTCAGCGTGATTACTGGCAGATGTCGGCTGTGTGTTGCAGGGGCTGCTCTTATTGCACTGAGAAGTGAGATTTAGGAAAGCCAAAGCTTTACAGTTTACCTTTTTACCGAGATAAATAAACTTCAACTATATTTTCCTCCTCATGTATTGTGTTGTGGTTTAAGTGTATTTTTGTTGAGCTGTCAGTTTAGTTTGACAGGGTTGCATCGTTGTTGCCTGTTCTTCTTACTATTTACATTCAGGTATTCATCTTTCTGGGCTCTTGTTCCCTGAGCCTGAGGATTCATTGTAAATAGATGTGGATGATAAAAAGTGGATAACAGGCCCTTAAAACCATGTTTTACGCCACCCCAAGACTCCAGCAAGAGCTACATTATGGGGTAATGGTTACGCTGTGTGTGCTTGCGTGCTCATGAATGCACACCCATGTTTTACTGTATACAAGAGGGTGTGTTTATACTTGTTGCACTCTCAGCTAATGCGTTCCTACACTTGAATGCAACACCGCCAAACGCTTTCATCTGCCGCTCCTGCCGAAGAAAGAGAGGAAAGGGTGTCGGAGAGACAGCGCGTTGTGTATGCACATGTGCGCGAACACACACACCAAGTCAGATTGATGAGAATTGGTGCCAGCTGATGATGTAACCTTTCCCATCCCCCTCTCTTTGTTCTCCTCTTCCTCTGTACAACCAGCCTCCAGCCTCTGTCTCCTACATTGTAAACAACCTCGTTTTCACCCCAGCACCTTTTTACCTCTGCAGAATTAAAGCGAGGACAAGCTCTCTTCTCAGGAAGAGTAGTGGAGGGATAGATCGAGTAGAGAGCAGAGAGAGATCGCAACGAGAAAGTGGAGGAATCAGAGAGGACGAGAATGAGATAGAAAGAGATTGACTGAGATGGAGCTGCCGAGCGGATCAGTGAATGATGTCAGTCGAAGACGTCAGCTCCGGGCTGAGCATCGTAACTCTCCCTGTACTCCGGCTCCAGTCCCACTAAATGCAACACTGATGTTAAAAAGCCTGTCCGCTGCTACTAACCTGTGTGCTCAGCACCGTAAGGCCAGACTAATTCAATTTGCCGCTACACTTAATGGACACATTGTATTAGAGCCAGGCCACATATCAGAGTGAACACATAAAGTACATGGGCTGTACTCTCTGACAGACACAAATACATAGAGCATCTTTGCAACTCACCTCTGAGAGAAAGGTCTGTGCTGACTTCTGTGCTCCTACATGCAGCAGGTACTCGTACACGTACAGAGCTAACCTGTGCATAAAGATAGAGAACACAGAGGGAGGAAATTAGTCAGTTTCTTCATCAAGATCCAAACAGTCGACATGTGATGTTAGGTGAATAAAAAGCAGGCAAAACATACGAGAAAATGTAACATCAGGGCAAACAGTGAGGGCAAACAAATGGACAGTAAGAGTAAGAAAGTTAAGACTGAGAAAAACTAGGCATTTGAAATCTGCCAAGGATTAACCTTACGTATCCCTAATTTTGAGCTTTTATAAGTTTCAAGTTCCAACTTTGGGGCCAGAAAACAACTGCTTTGTGACCTAAGACAAATAAACTTCCCACTCCATGTTTAAGATGAATCCCTATTTAAGAGGGAGTTTCTCACAGGATTCTCTTAAAATAAAGACGAAGGAGCCGACGCATGGATATGAATTGCAAAGCAGCTCCAAGAAGCCATGTGCAGTGATGTGTGAGGGCGTCGCAGTCCGTTACAAATCTCATGAGCAACAGAAAGACACACACCAGCTTTGGAGCGCGAATCATCTCCCAAATGCCAAGCAACAGTCAGGACAACCTTTGAAGACATTTGAAATTCACCCAACGTTATGCTAAGTCTAAAACCCACCTGTTTGAAGAACAAACAGCGTGGTGATAGGAGCACACTTGGTGGGATCGCACTGTTAAACACCTCACCCTCGTGCCTCAGGCTCTCCACAGACTTCCTCCCATGGCTTTGATCACAGTAAGAATTAATTACAGGCTTGATTTGTTCAATCAATTCTCCTCCTGCTGTGTCTGTGCTGGTACTAACAGGAACTTAGAGAAGAGGGGAGAGAGATGATCTACTGGGTCAATAAATACAAGACAAACATTGATCCATAGGAGATCAATGGCAGATCACACTGACTCCTAACAGCACTCTGTAGATTTGGACAGCAGTCTGGTGTAACAATATTCAGTCACTTTGTATGAATCATAAGCCGTTTGTAATCAATTTAACCAAGGCGGCAATGAGCAGGAACATTTGTGCTTGATGCTCACATTTCCTCTAAAATCAATATTAACCAGGTAAGGGGCAGATTTGTGCGATTAGTAATTGCTTTCATATTCCCGAGATGTACCGCATATGTATATGTATATATACATAAGCGTTTTTTTTTCATTTTTCTAATATATATATTAGAAAAATACATGCTCAGTTAGAAGATGGTGTACTGACGTAAAATGGGACTTCAAGTGTGTTAACTAAGCACATTTTTGATAATAGTTGGTCATAAAGGGCTTCAATTTGGATTATTTTCATGATTATTAATCTGCCAATTAAATCAATTCATCATTGTCTTTAAATGTCAGAAAACTCTAAAACCCAAAGATTCAAAGTTTACTATTACAGATGAAGAGAAGTATCAAATTCTCACATTGAGGACGCGGCAACTGACGGATGTTTGGCATTGATGCACGAACAAAGAGAAAAACAATTGCAGAGGAACTTTCTTTTAATTGACTAATTGATGACTTGACAAATCGTTTCACCTTGTGCACATAAAGATACAATAAACACAAAACTAAAGTTGAAGCATGCCACAGCACAAGCTTTGACTTGGAGCTTGGTGTGTCTGTGTGATGATGTATGTGTATGATTGCGTATTGTCATGCGTGAAACATGGTCACAGCGGGACAGCAGCTGTCCTATAGCCGCCGCTCCTGGCTGCTGTAGCCGATCCGCACTCCTCTTATATCGAGGTAAAAATAAACTCCCCAGACAGCCCTGTCTGCCTGTCTGAAGATGATGGACTACTGCACACCTTTCTGCCCTGCACACAGGTACTCTGCCTCCTCCCCCGTCTCCCCTCCTTCCTCCCTCTCCTCCATTTTCATCTCTTTGCTTCAGCACTTTCATCCTCATTCTCCCCTCTTCTTCTTCTTCTTCTTCCTCTCTCGCTGTGCCTGTTCTGTCTTGATGCCGCTGCTTTCTTCTTGCACTCTTTTTGGTAAGAGGCCATGTTTGTTTAATGATGAAAGGATGAAGGGAAGCAGCAGAGGCTCTTCCTCTCAATCCTTTCTTCCCTCTTTCATACCTTCCTCCCTCTCTGTGCCCCCCCCCCCCGTGTCGCCTGGCAGTAATGTTTAACCAAAGAGATAGAGACAGAACGTTTCACAGGGACAAGGTTAACGGAACAGTGAGAAGCTTGACAAAACTCTTGACACCTCGACAACAGAACATGAATAAAAGATGGGGCCTTTTTTTTCGAGGCACATGTACAACTCTGAACATTTCTAGGTACAAACTCGCTCAGTTCTGCATCGTTTTCCTGTCAACCTGTCTAAATCTGTCACTCTCCCCTGTGAACCCTAACACCAGCTACAACAGCATCACTACAGAACTATTTATTAATGCTGAAAGATCTCATGTATCTGCAATGAATACAGTCACAGCGACGACGACAAGCCTGACGGACTGCACTAATGAATGCCTTGTGTCAGTGGGAATAAAGAAACGAAAGCTCGTCCTCAGCATGCATTGGTCTGTACCCAGTCAGCTGCGTGTTACCACATACACACACAGCCTCGCTCAGTATCTGAAAGGTTTGACCTATGATGGATTTCACCGGAGCTGTAAGAGGTGACCTCTGGCCCGGATATGGTGACGAAAGTGAGGAAACCCGGTAAAGTGGAAGCATGAGGGCAGCAGTGGAGAGAAAGGTGATTTAATGAAAGAAAGATAAACATTTCAGGGTATCAAAGGTAAGCAGGCTAATGCATGTTTTGGAGAAGAGATAAAAGGAAGGGGAAAAATGAAGGGGCTAATTAAGTGACTGCTCCTGACCTTAAGCACAATGGTTCGAGTGCCCTGATGCTTGCAATAATACATACATCAGACTGAAACCACTCCTCCCCCTCTCTTATGTATTTAACACACACCACAATAAGGCAGAGCTGAAACAGGACTGATAAGCAGACAGCAGAAAAAGGCACTTTGTTAGCGTTCGATATCTGTTGAACTTTAACTCAAAACTACTGATGTCCTCAAAGAGGAATAATAAGCTTTGAAAAAACAAAACCCGTCACGCTGCTCCCTTATTGTTCAGTGACCACTTGTTCAGCTGAGCCTCCAGCTGATAAAAAGAAAAAAAAAGCACCCAACTATGTGAAACTCCACAGAGTCAAAATAGTACGCGTAGATAAGGTTTGAGGATTAGAGCACGGGGGACTACTCAAGGTTAAGAATCCTTTAAGTTTGACAGCATTACAAAGACTCTCTTGTCATTAAATAAACTGTCACTTTAAATAATCTTTGCCATAGGATTTGAGGTAAAAGTGCTCAATCTCAGGCAGCCAATGCATTTCTAATGCTTTTTTACTCCATGTTAAGTCTCCTCGCATTAAAGCTCTTTTGGTGTTTGCCCTTGCGGTCGGACATACAGCAGAAGACATTTTTTATTTCCATCCCATCTGCCATGGCAATTTGTGTTGTAAAAAAGAACCACTTTACATAAATCACAACTGCAACCAGGATGATTGAAAAGATCAGGTGCCACCCACTTTGCTTCCTCCCCCCCATGCGCTGTGTGTGTGTGTGGCGTACAGATGTGTGTGTGTGTGTGTGTGTGTGAGGCAGGGGTAGTAAATGGAGAAGTGGAGGAGGTGGGGCAACTTCTAGATCCACACCTGACCTTTTTCTCCTTCCAATTCAAGTGGTTTGTCTTCTGCGAGTCACATTTAATTAAATTCATATTTGCAAGCGACCCCATCCTCACTGCTCCATGTAAGTCTGTCTCCACACGCCGGGGAGCTTCAACAGTCGGAGGCCGAGCTTAGCTTAATGAAGGCAGCAGGCAGAAACAGCCACCAGCGTCTCTGTTGCTTTGATACTGATCCATACACAGAGGAGAGCAGGGAGATAGTAGGAACTCAGCCACAACCTCAGCTTTAAGGCAAAGACATGAACTGATTTCCCAAGTACAGCATTGTAGATCATTGCTCATCAATTTACTGTCATGAAGAGCAAAATCTGGCAGGGCTTCAAATGACGACAGACAATGGCTTCACTGATTGGATTTGCCTGTTATAGATTCGCTCTAGATTATTTCACCCTTGTTGAAGATGAAATGGAAAAGTGATGATACTTCTGATCCGTTAATGGACATATTGACAAGACTTGCTACTTCTATGCTGACATAGGTCTAATAACACATATTTGAAAAGTAATAAAATCCTGTAAATGCCATGTAACATGCTATCCTCACAAGTGACCTCTTCAGTATAACAATTACGATAAACCAGTAAAACCTTGTTCCCACAGTACTTTAATACATAGCATTTCCCTATGCTGTTTGTAGCAGCACATATTTTTCAATAGCGTCTCACCCCCTCTAAGTAAAATTCTCTAAAGCTGCCTTCTTTGCCCTCATTAAACTCTGGTGTTGGGTGTGGGCAATGGCAAGAACTTGTCTCTACCCACAGGAAGTAATCAATACAAACTGCCTTCTTAGTTAGAGAGTGATCCAGTCAGACAAAAAGACGTCTTGTCCCATGTAATTATCACACACTGTAAACTGTACAAGAGTGTGCTTAGCGCTGGTAAATGGCGCATGTCAAATGACATGACTTCTGGATACTTAAACCTACAATCATTGATTTTCTGGCCATTTGGAGGCAGTGTAACAAGCTGTAAACACAACATTGACACTTTATAAAGTTAAGGCGAACTTAGCAAACACTGGCTTATTTACAAAACTGGCAGACATAAATTAACATTAATATTCACTTGTTTCTTGGCATTTGATGAATTAATGAATTCACTTTAGTTTTTCTCTCCACCATCCCCTGAGAGAAATATATGTCTCTAAAGCAGGCTGAAAGCGCCGCTTTCTTTACCAGCTAGTCACTGACTTTGTCTGTTGTTTGGCACTGAGCAGGTAGCGTATACTGGATTTCTATTTCATCACATTCATTGCTCATATAAAACTATTCATTAGCTTCCAGTTTAAAGCAGTTATCTGCTGCTACTTACCAACATGTCGATGACAAATGACTGTACTTACTTTCTGAGTAGCTGATATGGAAAATGTTCCATTAAAAGCACACATTGTGAGGATACTTAACACACCGTTGACACTTGAATGGATCAACGACGCGTTATCACTGTGTTACTCTGGTGATCTGGCATTACTACTGGGGATGGGAATATTAAATGTTAATGACGTGAAATGTATGTAACCAACTACACAAGTTGTATGAAGAATAGAGAGGTTTCCAGGTCGGTCAGTAGTAGTTGCAGACTAAAGTCTCTGGATGATGTCAACCAGTAATACACTTGTTAAACAACAGCGCAAGACATATTTCATTCTCCTATTTTGTTAAAATTTGACAAGTGATTTCTGAGGTGTAACAAACACCTAGAGAGTGAAACATACCTCGTCTTCATGGAGCAAAATTACAGAAAGAAAGAGAAACGGAGAGAAAGATAGTCTGGGGTGACGGGAGCGTAGCAGAGGGAGAGATGAAAGGTTCTGGTGAAGGGAAGAGAGAGTAGAAGGATTAGAGAGGCAGAAATAAAGGCAGATGGGGAGGAGGCAGGTGATGGGTGCTAGTGGATGAGCCCCAAGATGAATGCTCGTGAGATCTGTAAACTTTCATCTTCTAATGTTGAGGATTCTCACCGAGCGGAGTCTCAGTTAGCCAAGCACCCTGCTGTGACCTCCTTCTGCAAATGAACACAAAACCCTACAACGAAAACAGCCAGACTAAAGTAGACCTGATTCCTCCCATTCTCTAAGAGTAAAAGCAAATGATTACACGCTGTGCTGAAAACACAACATACAGAAAAGATGAAAGACACATCAGCATTATATACCGCAGAGTATGCACTGGATTTCATTTTATTTTTATAAATGAATTTCAATGTTTCCTGTGTCGGAGGTAATAACAATGGAAAAGTAATCCTGTATTGAACTAAGTCACAGTCATGAAGTTGAAATACTGTACTCATTTCCTGGATGTGCTTACCTACTACAGAAGATCAAACTGCTGTCTTAAATCTCTGCTGTGTGTGTTCACAGCAAAGAAGTGACACTGTGAAGTATCCACTGAGAGTGTCTTTGGGAGCACTTTGCTTTCAAGCGAATGGAACACTTTACAGAATAATGAAGCAATGAGGGGAAATCAAGTGACTCCTTTAAATTCTCTTTGGATGAAATATCAGAAACACTTATCATAAATTAGACCTGCGGTATACTCCAGTTTGGAAAAGCTGATCAAGTTTTTTTACCTCATAATGTTTTATGTATTTTGTGTAAATCAAATACCCATTATGTGTCTTTCATTCAAGTGTCGGTGAGAATCTGCCTGTGCCTCTTTGCCAATGTTGTTTGTTTGGCATATGTTGTCATGATTTCTATATGTTGTCATGATTTTTATATGTTTATATCAACTGAGTCAAGTTGAATGCCACTTAGCAACACGCATCAGCTTTGTTAGGCCATTCAGCTTAAAACAAGTCACTTTTAAACGCTTCACATGTCGGTACAAAAAACACAGATGGTTAGAACCAAAACTTGATTTTTGAGTCTCTATTTTAGAATTTAAAAAAAATAAAAAAATCAGATAACAACATACGTCCGATTAACATAAAATGCATAATGTAAATGAACAATCTTGCTGCCCCTAGATTTGTTTTTGTTTTGTTTTTGAATACACAAAGTTTTAGTGTAAAAACTTTTCAGTGCTCTCTGCCAGACAAACTACGTAATGGTGTTTCTAAATGACCTCAAACGTAGTTTGATATTGCTGTACTGCAAATTCTTGTTAATTAATGTCCGCCACATCGACCCACACCGGTACAGATACATCAGCAACGAGCTAATACCGGCTGCTATTGGCCCGGCCGATTTACTGCCTGTGCAACTGTTTTCTATTCCCTTTATAGTCGTCGCATGATGAGACTGGATGCTCTTGCATGAGCAGCGGTAAACACTGTTTACAGTGGTTTACTCATTTTAGTATCCTTGCCCACGAACAGCACAGTCACAGTGTGATTCCACACCTCAACACTGAACTGCAGGCCACAAGAGCAACACAAATCCCAGACACCTGTCTTTGACTCGGCTGTAGGAACATCAACATTATCATCATCATCATCATCATCATCACGCCCGGTCCACAGCGAAGCCAAGCGGACTCTCGCTCTGCAATCAGGCCTCCGAAAGCCCACCATCAAACAGATGCCACCTGTGGATGAGAAGAGCGTTGGCAGCTCGGACTCCAGACAGCTCTGGCAAGAAGAGAGAGGGACCCCGCCATAAAAGAGAGCATAGTGATCAAGCTGCTGCCCCTGCTGAGGACAGCCCTGTGTGTGACAGCCAAACACTTCCCCTGATGAATCAAGCCTAGCAGCGGGCGTTATGTGCCATTAAGAGCCTTGCTAAATGACTTTACTTCATTCATTAAAGTGGAGCATCCTCCGCGGGTAGACGGGGCTATGCTTGGCAGACAGACGGAAAGACGGACAGACAGACGAGTGAAAGCTGGGAGAGAGATGGTGGGAGGGCAGCGATGAGGGTGGCGGGGGCACTGGGGTAAGATAAACAACGACAAATATAGACCCATTACAATGCTGAATAATTCATCCTATATGTAGAGCTTCAGAAAAACAACAGGGAAGAAGAAAAAAAAGGCCAAAGAACCATGGGGATCATGGAGCCTTCATACAGTGAGGACCATCTTCAAAACAGGGCTGTTTATGCACACACGTTGTCTGGGAAAGGATCATGGCCAAATCATTTGATGTGAAAAATCAGGTTCTAGTGAAGTAATCCATGAGGAATTTTCATTAAGCACAAAAGAAAGTGTGAATAAATCTGTGCAGGGGAGTTGGAAAGCTGTGCGAGTGGATTCATTCTTTGAAAGTGCCGTAAACTGCATACGGTAGATGTTTTGTTTGAGCTTTGCTTTTAACTCTTCTGCACACAATACGCACACAAGCAAGGACAGTGAAACTTACCGTATACGCACGCTTTGAAAGAGACAAAGAGTAAGATTTTATAATGCAAAGGTAATGACACACACTCTGAGTATTGAGGAAAGGACAAAGAAAGGTAATTTACCAGTCAACACAGAGATAAAGATGTCGCGATGGACAGAAAGATCAAGAGATAAAGATTAGCAGCAACAAGAGGACTAGAGGGTTGAGAGGAAGCGAGAAAGAAGAGGCAGACAGAAAGAGATAGATAGAGACGGAGAGGAGGAGAGTAAATGATTAATGAAAGGAGCTGGGAAGCGCAGCGAGGTGAGGTCAGGACGGAGTAATGCTGCAGCCTGTGAGCCAAACTGAAAAGGACAACAATATGAACATGCCTGCTGCTGTCACACACCTTTATCAGGGAGGGTCTCTGAGAGAGACTGAACGCACCTTCGGAGAATGAGAGGCTGAACTGCAATCAGTGAATGAGACTATTTCTCTCATAGTAGTCACTCTGCCTTCCAGAGGCTTTGCTTTGTTATGTATCCAATAAAGTGAGACGACAGCATCATACAACAAGTTTGTATCATCATACAGAAGAAAACAACAGTAAACATTGAGATGTATTATTTAAGTGTGACTTGACTGCACAAAGACTTCCATTAGACTCCTTCAACTATCTCAGTCAAGTACATGCCTTCAATCAATCCCTAAACTGTCAGTGCTGTGGCTCTATCGCTGGCTGCTTGCTGATGCATTTCTAATTGCTATTTTTGCTGATGGTCACAAGTTCGATCAATATTCTCCATTACCCTTCCGCAGCATCCCCTGGGGTATCTCTAATGGCCCCTGCTAAAGGCAGAGCACTTGAATGGAGATATTCATATAAAGTGTGGTCTCTCTGACGCTGACTGGCCTCTGCGTATGCAGACTTCAGCCGCAGGTTCGGTGCCCACTTGAGAGTCGGGAGGAGCAGTGAAAAGTTCACTCCAGCTTTGAAGATGAACAAAACACGCGTCATAATCCCGCATTGGAAGCAGAGTGAGGAGAGACATTCATACTCAAACAAACAGTGCTTTATCTGCTTGTGTTCCCTGTTTTGTCTCCACCAAGATGGTCTCGCATGCTGCTTTGCTGAGCAAATGTTTGTCATAGCCTTCATCCCTCTCACTTCCACAACACACAGTAAAGCCCTTAGCGGAGCATCGGCTGGGTGACAGGCCCGAATGCTTCACCAGTGTGAGAGGGTGACCAGCCACACAAATCAAGATCTCTACGACATGACGCAGACGGCTGACAAATGCTGAAGTAACCAAACTTGAGGGATAATGATGTTGAAATGCGATCAGCTGATGTTAAGACAAGATGTTAAGAACAATGCAAAATCATACATGTGGCTTTCAGGGAAATGTTCCGCCTGCAAAGAAGGGAATGTGCCAGTAGAAGGATGAAATGCGTATGAGTCAAAAGAATGAAGCTCATATCCTGCAGGAGAGGGAGACTCCTGCATTGCTTGGCTCACCTCAGTGTAAACCTTGTGTTTACCTTTCATTAACTAGGGATCCCAGAATCCTCTCCTCCCCCTCCCCACCCTTGGGACACTCCAATACAAGGTGAACATAAATGCTGTAAAACACACACTTGAAAGACAAATATTGAAGCAACAAAGATTATAATGTTTGACTTATGAATTGTTTAATAGCTATGCAGGACCAAAAATGCTCAGTTTACGTTTATTTCTATGAACGTTCTCTAGCAAACTCTGGAATACATGTTTTATAACGGCAAATACCAAATGCAACATCTTCACTTGATTTGTGATGACTTGTCGATCAATCAAATACGATGCAATACCGTGTTCACAGTAAACAGTGGATTCTGAATCTGCTTCTTTGAGCCTTTATGAGAGAGAATAATGTAGTATGTGAGAATAATGTCGGCTCATGCAGTAACCAGCATCATGGCGAGGAGGGCGCAGACTGATAACAGCCAATGTATCAAGATACTGTGACCACAAGACCAACGGTCGTTGCAAACCTCCACCCTGCGTCGTGAGGACAGCACGCACTCCAAACGACTACACACAAACCTGGTTATCATGGAATAGCTTGGGCGTGAAAAATAGTTCACCGATAGAACGCAAAGTCTAAAGGAGACAACACACAGTACATTAAACATAAATAGTGTGTAGACCACATGGAGCTAAACTGCTGAAATTGTGGAGGCAGTTTAAATAAATATTTTTTACAAAGTGCTAAATGAAGGTTGGAATACGTAGCTCAATAAAGAGAGCACAGAACTTCAGTATCACATGGTTACTGTCGTGACTGAACCTGTGAATTGAGACGCACCGATACACGGGACGGGAGACTCTGATGGCATCAAAATGTTGGTCGACTAACAAAGTGTGTTGCTTTAAATCCGTGTCTTGACACTGGTGTCCGTCAGACCAAGCCTCATTAAATGTTGGTGTATGAATGTCTCCAATTGTAATAAAAAATGGATATGAATGTAATTATAGTAACCTCATGTTACATAACATAGTAACACCTGGACAGGTGTTTGTATTTTGAGTTTAGGTTTTGGAATCAGTATCGTGAGAAGAAAGGGGGATCTCAAAGCAGGTATTGTTATGACGTCACAAAATGTAGCTGCTGATCAGCTTTGGATATCCATATTCGTAATTGATTATTGATTATTTTCTCGTCTATAACATTAAAGAAAATAGTGAAAAACGCCGATCACAATTTCCAAAAACCCAACGTATGTCATCACATTGCCGGTTTTGTCCAACTCGCACTACACAACCGGAAGACATTCAGCTCACGATCACATACGACAGACACTATTAAGGTATTTTTGATTGAAAGATCACCTTTTCTTATTCATTCTACTCTGTTTAGATTCCTGCTTCATGTCACTGGAACAGATGAAGTAAAATCAAACTAAACTGAACGCCTTGATGATGGCGTAAGAATATTGATAAATTCATAATTTTGCTGTGTTTGTATGTCGGTTTGTTCAGGGAAGTGTACCAGACTATGCTGACTGACTGGCGGCAGCTTTGGCAGGATACACACCCCTATTCACATTTAGGAAAAAAGCAAATTAGTGCAGCTGCGACGAGAGAGACTTGAAAAGACGATACAATAAAAAGGAAGCATCACCCCCCCCCGATACAGGCACAATCACACAAAGTGAAACAGTTCTAGTTCTGTCAGCATCGCAGAGACTCTGTCTCACAGAGCAGACAACAATGCCCAGGGCTGAGATAACAGGAAATGCCAGCTTATCAGAGAGAGAGGGTGAAACAGAGCGATAGCGTGATGGGTAGCTCACTGTTTACTAACACACTAATTGAGCAAAAAAAATCCAGTTGTGCCCTTAATATAGAAATCTGCCATTTACACATTGTTACACAGCAGCATTTTTCTACAAGTGGAATTTGTTTGCAGAACATGTAAAGTGGACAAATCAAATAAAAGCAGAGGTAAATCCATCACTTTCTTAATTCCAGTTCCATTTCATTGGCTTTGATTTGTTTGGATTGAGTCACCTCTCATGGGGACTTTGTTTAATTTCACAGTTGAAAGAACACCAATGATTTTTAGTGTTTTCCTTGTTCAACTTTCTCGACACGCCATTACAGTAAATCTTCAATACAACACAGCCATAAAGCCCAGAATATTAAACTGCTGCTTACACAGAGAGCTTAAGAGTGTGATGACAACACTTAGTGAGAGGTTAATTATTGTATTCTTTTAAAAAGTCTATTTCCAGCGTTTCACACAGGAGTTAAATGGATTGTGAGTGTACTGTAGAGGCAGCCGTACATGTGACAAAAATATTCCCCCGCTCTGTATACAAAAAGTCCAAAACACTGGTATGTATGAGGCTGGACGATGATTTACTATCATATAAAGTAAAGTACAGCTATGTGGCACTACTGCTTGATGAATGAGTCAATCAAGTTGGTTTTCAAAATAGTTGCAGATTAATTGGCAGTAAACGACTAATTGATTAGAGCACTACAAACTAGACCTAAACGAAAGAGCACTTAAATACAGTGTGATATCAAAAATGACCATGAAGACATTGAAACATGAGCATTGTAACCTTCATGCAGGTAATGCAGCGCTGTTGTACTAGACTGCATTAGTTTAAAGCTGGGAGTGCCGAATAAACTGAGTGAATGAGCTCTGTATAAAAATAAAATAAAAGCTGATATCTCGCTGCCTGTTGATTTTGCCGGCTGAAAAGGCGCGAGCAGATCTTATCATTTGTACCTATAGTTCTCATGTTAGCTACACGAGTTGGTTGAAAACCTGACTTTTTAAAGTTACAGCTCTTGCCGTGGAAAGGTAGTCCTCGTGTTATAAATATGATAAGGAACGATGTCGGATCAGACTGTTGTTTTGCCCTTTGATTGGACAATCGCTGTTCAGGGAAGGGATTACTTCACACAGTCATGTCTCTGTTAGATTAAGTTGTTTTACTTTAAGGTCATCTTTCTTTTTCACTTACACACACACCTCTCTTTATTTTACTCTCACTTATGTTCTCTTTACACACACACACACACACACACACACATGCAGTGGGGCTGAGGGGTTTCCTAGCTGCCATACACTTATGAACCTGTCCAATGCCTGCCTGTCCCTGTACAGTAGTATGTACAGTAGACCTGGGATGTGACAGCCCTGCACACTCTTGTGTCCTGCCTGCTCCACAGACCATCCAGCGACATACTGCCATTGTTCTGCTCACACAATGCAGCATTCCACAATCAGCAGCAACTCCAACGAGATGGAGACGACTGGGAGGACTGCAATGCTCTAATCTTATAGGATTAGAATTCCTTTCTACGGGCTCTAATGGGCCTCTATTCTTTTGAACAACAGAGCTCTGAGATGAGATAAAAGAAACTGATACAGATGAAGGCAATCTAGAGCAATTTAGAGAAGAATGTGAGGCTATTAAGGCCTGCACAGACGCTCGAGAGGAAGTATAAATAAATTACTAACCATTCAGCGAAATACATCATGCTGCAACATGAGGTTGTATAAATTAGCAGTTAAATGCATGCACTGGGATGTCTGTAAATGAATAATACTATTTAATAACAAAAACAAAAGACATCATACTAGTTGTCTTCATTCCCAGTTAGTTGGCTTCAAACACTGAAGGTATCCTGACGAACAGTCCCACTGTTGCCCTGCTCTGCCCCTTGTGTCAGTCATTCATCCTTCCTGCTTCTCTACGGTTGAGAAATGGTATTTAGTGCACCTTAAAAAGTCAAGAACTCAATGTCAGAGATTTAAATCCGAAGCGAGAGGATATACTGCCGAGCATTCAGAGGGGAGAAAATGTCATGAAGGACTTTATAGGGATCAGTGGACAGGTATGTTGGTAATGTAAGGACGGTACATTCATGGAGAAATAAAGTGAAGAACTATGTGGCTTAACTCCACAACACAGACAAGGGACAATTGAGGCCAAGACATGGAAGAGCTGAGGACCTTGCAGAGAGAAGGCACAGTAACAGAAGATGTGTGTGTGTGTGTGTGTGTGTGTGTGCGTGCAGGAGAGAGTGTCTGAAGCAGATCCTAAGCCTGGCCGTCACGCATGCTTAACCTTGCACTAGCGCCTGTGCGATGCAGCTTGCATATCAATGATGGAGGAATATCAGCAGAGAGGCCTCCAACCAACCTCCACTACGCACGGCAGGCAGGAGAGGCGCAGCAGCATCTGCAGTCACACGATATGCCACTTACAACAGCAATGCCAGTTAAACCACTCCGGTGAGCACAAGGCCAGTTGTCATACAGTAAGAGTGAGCGTGACACGGCTGATAAAAATAAAAGGAAAAGATGACTATTATACATGAATACTATTATACTGAAGGTAAAGTAAATAAATGAGGATGCTAAAACAATCTATGTTTTAGAAATCAGAAGAATGAAAGCAGTAAGCTTTCCTCAACGGAGCCTGTAGACAGTAAGAGCCGTTTCCACCGACAGCGTTTACTGTTGGCTGGAACTCTCAGGTTACAGGAAGTGCTTTGAGGGAGCGTCCCTACCGTGCTGTGGTTTGGAGCAAAGCTGTGCATATTTGGTGTCACAGCGGGCAACAACAAAAAAAGTCCTCCGAACAAAACCACAAGTGCTACCGCTAACAAAATGAACAAAGCCTGACAGCATGGATCCCAGTTTACTGCAGTCATGGTCAGCAAAGCATACGATGAAATGCCCCCCCCCTTCTCTGCTTCATGGCTCACTCATCCACGGTGCACTGATCTGAATCCTCCTCTCCCCAAAAATGTCAATATCTCTATCCCACAGATAAACCTGATACACTGTAACTATTGCAGGGAGGAGGAGTGGGGTCCAAGAAGAGAAGGCAACTGAAGAAAAAGGAAAAATATAATGTGATGGTGTGTTTCCAATTGAAACAGAAGCATTCGGGGACACCCATGAGGTCTTGAGGAACCAACACCGGGTGAGAAATTCACTCATCCATACCACCCTTTTAAAAAGGGAGCGATAGCAGACTTTCAGGATGATGTGCCCTCTCCTCCTATCCTCCTCTCCTCCTCCTCCTCTCCCACATGCTATCTGATGCCGGCGGAGGCCCTTTGTCACGTCGATCCCTCTCAAGGACCCTAAGGCGTCCTGTGAGAATGCCTTGCACAGGGTCCTCTCTGTTGATTGACACGTCACAACCTTTTTCTGCCTGCGTCGATCAGAGGCTGTCTCGCCCTGCCTCACACAGCTCAATAAGAGGCGCTGCTTTGATAGCAGGTCCGCTGCAAGTAACATCTCTGGCAGCGAGGATAAGAGAGCGACTAGGAGGGATGCCAGCAGATAAAAGAGGACTTTTAACAGCCTCTATGTGTTCAGCAGGTTAAAAAGTGTTTTCTATCAGGGCCTTGTCAAACTGTCATCATCACTCTCGTTTGAAGAGAGCTCTGGATACCCAGAGAGAAAAAAAGAAAACATATCAGAGCTCCATTTCTTCTCTGGTTTTCTTGTAATCCCTGACTGATGCGAATCTAAAACGCTGTGCGGATTAAATACATCGGCAGCAGTTTTAAGTCGATATCTTTCGCTGACCGTCAATGTTGCTGAGAGACGGCGACAGAGAGCGGTGACAGTTCTCTGTGTTCCCGCAGTCGTTCACAAGTATCCCATGAGAGTTGGAGAGGCTATTAGCTGTGTAATGATCACTGGATGTTGTAGTTCACATTCACACGGGCAGCGTGACAGACAGATGGAGGTTGATTTTGAGGGATGAAACATATGGGGAAAGGGAAGACAGCTCAGATGGGCTTACAGACTTACACATTGCAGCATGCTCCGTATTGGCCCAAAGCAGCAAAGAGCACACGTCATCATCACACACGTTTATATTGTCCTCTGTCAACTTAGCTAAAGCTGTGGGGCCCACCATGCGGCTCTTATGTTTGGGTTAAGGGGCTTTTTACTCCGTCACTGGACTTTGGCCAACAGAACCAGGTGTGGCCACTTACCAATGTAAGTGATCCACAGAGAGAGAGAGAGAGAGAGAGAGATGCGTGTAGAGTGCAGAGGTCTGACACAGAGTCATTACGGAGCATTAGACCATGAGGTCCTGCAGGATATCACCTGACCTCGTCTGACCTGGACACAAAAACTCTCTTTCCATATAGATCTTTCTTTCATTCAGTCCTTCTTTCTATAACCCCTCAACTGTCGAACCAATGTTGAATTTAAAATTTGTTTGTTACATTTTCCACACTCAGCCTGTCATTTCACCAAGCTGACCAGCAACACGTTTGTCCGCTGGCTACATTCTTTTGTTCGTGCTCTAACAAATGATCTGTCTCTCTCGTCCCTCTAATGAGTGTGTTTCTATCAGTCCTCAAGGACACTGAGATATAGTAAACAAACACAAACCTCATCAATTACATTCAAAAGGTGGCAGCTGGCACTGACAAAATAAGATTCCCTGCACCGTCGATGCAAGGCATTGTGAGCATACACTGTGTGTGTGTGTGTGTGTGTGAGAGATACTGCTCTATTTTTGTTGTAGTTCTCCTGTAACGCGACTCACTGTCAGAGCCAGAGTGGCAGCCTGAATTGCTTCTGTCGGATAAACACTCCCAGCATGCACTGCTTTGCCTCAGTCTGCGCAATGCTGCATTGGCAGCTTCCTGGCAGGATTCTGAGGTGTCTCAGTTCAGAAGAAGCTGTGTGTGTGTGTGTGTGTGTGTGTACGTGTGTGTGTGTGTGTGTGTGTGTGTGTGTGTGTGTGTGTGTGTGTATGTGTGTGTATGTGTGTGTATGCAGAATGATGATCCTTACAGCACTACAAATGTTTAAGTCTGCACCAGGTTCATGGTTGAATGGACTGAACAACAACAGCATTTATGATAGTTGGACTTTTCAAATTTGTGAGTTTACAGTTTGTGCTTATTAATCTGGTAAAAATAAATAAAAATAAAACACAAGTAGTACTTTCTAGGGAAAGACCCACTAAACCAGTTACGTGCTGTAGAAGTCTGTGAGAGAAGACTTGCAAGCCTGTGTGTACGTTTTAAATCATTACATTCACGGAAAAGAGAAAAAGGAATGTGTACTATGTGCTGCAATGCAACTCAGGACCACAGTCCCAGAATGTGGAATGTGTCCTCTAACTGCCTGTGCCTGAAACCTACCGTACACTCGTTGAACAACTGCAGTACACAGTCGGTGGTCGTGTACTGTCACTCCGAATCAAGATGAAGTGCAGACCGTAGCACAGGTACAGCCAGAGAGAGGAGAGGTGAACAATGCTACTGTCTCAGGACCAGAGAGTGTTCACTGAAGGCATTTATCCCTGTTGTCTTTAAACTCAAAGGATTAAACAAATCATAAAATACATATTTGTGTTGGTATGGTATTTAGCTGTGCAGACAGTTTGGGTTGTATTTGCAGAAGTCTCTGTTACTCATTAAAATCAACACTGCTTGTGACTAAAACCACTTTCTGGTGTAGAAATGGTCCTAATTGAAACTACTGGTGGCTTGGTCGTGGACATTGTTCCTGTTGAGTTTGAATAGCTTTCAATAACACAAACAAACCTCCGTTCACATGTGTTGAACTGAAATGCTACTGTACTTTTCAGAAGCAGACATCTCACAACTGTGGCACATCCAACCTGAACTATGTCTGTGGCATGATACCGCATGTGAAACACTTTGTCTGCATTTATTCATGTTTTTTTATGATTTCAGTAAACTGATCATTTAAAACATTGTCCTTACTCATCCGCTTCTCTTTGTTTGCACATCCGCTTCTGTAAAGGATCCATATTAAATAAAGGAAAGCAATAAGCGATAAGAGCTTTAGTGTACTTCATTAAATGTGTGTGTACTATTTTGTGCAGTCAGTGTTTTCTTATCAAATCATGTATGCAGTGAAGGATATACAATCTGGAGAAATGTCAGTTACATGAGCTTAACTGTAACAATTTCAGGAAAATCTCACCCTTCTGTGATATTTTTACCTTATATTTCTGAAATAATGTCACAACAACAAAGAGGCTAACTGACATGCAAAGAAAATAGACCGAGTGACACTGAAAGTGTCGACGCAATTTCTAAAGAGAGAGAAAATGAAGCTTCCTTTATATCGTCTGGTAACCTCAGGCAGATTCTACATGTATGTAAATCTACACCTTTATGGTGTTGAATGTAGGCCCTATTAAAAAGTGCTACATTTTGTGAATCTCCGGAAGCAAGATTTTCATCCTGCTTTATTACCTTTTTATCTCCAAGTATGCAAACTGCAAGCCCACCAGATAAACCAAAATCATCTGCAGCAAGAACGCACTGTTCAAATCACAGTCTTATCACCCACTGTGAGGAGTTGCAGAGGTCAGATGCATTTTGAGCTCCTTTACATCTACATGGGCGAGATGCCAGAGCCATGTGTCTGAGGGGGACCATCCTGAGGTCAATACTACAACACTGTAAACTAATGATCAGGCAAATTCCCTCAGTCCTGCTCTGCCCCCCTCCCACGTCTTTCCCTCAATCTGTTGTTGCCCTCCGTCTCTCCGATCCCCCGCTGCGCTGCAGAAATGAGAAACAACTGAAGACTCGGCGGCGTTGGGCCTGCTCTGCTTCTCTGATACACACCACTGATGAACAAGGCTGCTCGTTAAGAGACCAATGAAACGCCGCCTCGCTCGACTTTGGCCTTTCACGGCCTTTTCATCTGGTGTTTTCTTTTGTTGTGGCCTTGGCATTAAACGCCCACCGGAAGATCAACTCTCGCCTCGAAATGTAAACGCAGATCACGAACACGATTTGAAACAACACGGAAGTCTAAATTAAATGTGATGCCAGACAAAAGATGACTAGCCTGTTTACGTATAGACTAATCTCCAAAATAATCAGAAGACTCTGTTGTTGATCGTTCATTTACAACATATACACATACTGCATGTGCGGCTGAAATGTTAGACTCATGCTCAACAACACAAAAGTATTTAAATCACAGCCAGGTGTCCATGAATGTTAAACCTCCAAGTAACTCCATGCAAGATCATGTCGGTCACATCTTTGAACAAAGTGCAGGTAGACGTTTCCTTTAAAGACAGCAGGTAACCCACTTAGAGAGCATGCTGACGCAGCATGTCTGACAATGTGAACTGAAGTCTCTTGATCATAGATGAACTGAGCGGCTCTGCAAACTGTCAGGGGACTACAAAATAAATATCTGCTGTGTTTTGCCAGCAGAAAAGCATATCACGTACGGTAGCCTTCATGCTCACACACACACACACACACACACGCACACACACACACACACACACACACACAGAGTGTCTTCCAGGCCTGGAGGAAGCTTTCAATCTCTGCGTCTGTCAGTGCTCAGTGCATGCATCCGATAAGTCAGCGATAGAGCCACACTGTCCTATCCTTTTCATATTGATTGTCGGATAAAGAATGGGGCTCAAGGGATGGAACTCAACACTCAATCACACTGTTGACAAACATGAGGGAACTGGATTCAAAAGACAGAACAAGTAGTA